>NC_142491.1:34525525-34578846 GCF_965113065.1 Corylus avellana
GGAACCAACAAAAAATAAAATAAAAATAAAAATAATGGTTAATAACTTTTTTGGTACCTCAGTTTTCACTTTTTTATTTTTTTTCTCATAAGTTTTCAAATATGACAAATTTAGTACCCAACTTATAGGAAAAGACAAAATCAATACCTCCTTAGTTCCGTTAGTCTCATTTAACAGAATTTTCACGTGTCGCTTTCAAAATATGTCACGTGTCCTAAAAAGTAAAAATAATTAATAATAATAATAATAATAATAAATAAAAAAAAAAAAAAAAAACATGAACTGCCTTCTTCATCTTTGTTCCTCTCTCTTTCTTCTTCCCTCTCCCCCTCACCAACGGGAGACGGCCAGCCACCAGATACCACCATAAATCTTTAACTATAAGTTTGCAGAATCATTTTCATTCTCATCCAAACAAGTACACAACCAACCAAACAACCCACGAATCTTTAACCATGCACCATAAGCCAATTTTCCAAGAAAACCCAACATATTCTCAAATCTCAATTCAGCCACCTACCGAGAACTACCCAGAATTCAGCCATGGCAAAGAACATAAAATCAAACCCAAAGTTTAATCAACAACAAACTCAATCTTCGATACCCATTCGGCCAAGAATACCCAGAAAATCAACAAAGCACCCAAAACACTAAGAAACAGAGCAAATCAACCCCTTAGAAACCCAAAATAAGGCAAATCCACCACAACCAAAACAGAACAATCAACCAACCGGCCAAAACACCACAAAAAAAAAAAAAAATTGGACAAAACCCAACCTAGAAAATCAAACAAAAATATCCCAAAATCGAGCCTCAACTTCAACCGGCTAAGACCCGCCTGGGTTACTAGCGTGGATGAGAGAGAAAGAGGTGACCCACCGGTGTTTTCCATCCTATGTCAATCCAGTGGGGGTGGGTTTGGCCGGTTGGGTGATGGGTTTTCCGGTTGCGTTCGCGGTATCCAGTGGCCGGCCATCACCTGTCGATGAGGGGGAGAGGGAAGAGGAAAGAGAAAGGATCAAAGATGAAGAAGGCAGCTCGTGTGTTTTTTTTTTTTTTTTAATTTTTTTAGGTTTAGTTTTTAATTTTTATTATTATTATTATTATTATTATTTTTAATTATTTTTACTTTTTAGGACACGTGGCATATTTTGAAAGCGACACGTGAAAATTCTGTTAAATGAGACTAACGGAACTAATGGAAGTATTGATTTTGTCTTTTCCCATAAGTTGGGTACTAAATTTGTCATGTTTTAAAACTTAGGGGGGAAAAATAAAAAAGTAAAAACTGAGGTACCAAAAAAGTTATTAACCCTAAAAATAAATAAATATGCACAACAATAAGAATCAAATAAATATAATTTTATGCAAAACAATGTTGCCACAATAAAAGCTTGATAGTCCCAAGGGGTAGTAGCTTAATTGGCTGTGAACCATGTTTCATGAAGCGGAGGTTACTAGTTTGAATCCCTCTTCCCTCTTCTCTTATGTGGACATGTAAAAAAAAAAAAAAAAAAAAAAAAGCTTGATGTGTCTTTCATGTATTGCACTACATACAAATACGTGATGCGAAGGGGAAAAAATAAAAAATAAAAAGGTTTCCGCTGCCGGGATTCGAACCCGGAATTTGCTTAACCCAATTAAATTTGTGCTTCAGCGGATTTGATGCCATTTATTCGAAAACTATATATATATATATATATAGTATCAATTAAAACTCCATTTGACCAGCGTTACCAATATATCCATATTTTATCCAGCAATTACATTCCCAATTAAATTTTGACTCTCGTCCTTCACTGAATTTTCTCCCGTTTGTATAGAAAGAAACAAATTGTGTTATATATATATATATATATATATATATATATGGGTTCATATATAAAAAGATGTTAAACATCATACCGTTGTACATGCTCAGTTTATTCCTTCTGCAAATTCAATGATAAATTTGCAAATCCGTTGTATGGAGATATACAGCAAAATGATTTTTATCATTTTTCATAAAAAACTGAAGTAATGGACATTGTAAAACTTGGATTATGATCTTTTGTTAGCTGTTTATGCTCTAGTACAATAATCAACACAAAATATACACAATGAATAGTACTGGAGATATGCCAACATACATTTTGATTCTTCATTCTAGTGTAGGGATTCTGTGCAAGATTCATAGAAGTAGTTAATCCTGTATTCCTGTTTAACAATGAACATGCCTCTCCTACATGAAAAAAAAAAAACAGGATGAACTGAGTATATTTATTATTTACTTGGCCAACTCAGGATATTGTGGTACTTCTGTTTTCTGGTCTCCATGTTCTTCTAGGAGCTGGTCTTGTTGTTGTTCTCTTGGTCAGAAAAGCCTTGGATGGTTCCATCCGAACATCGAGCTTTGATGGGTCTAGAGACAACTTTTCACTGATGAAAGCATCCAAATCCATTCCCATTCCACTTTCCATATCGTCTTTGCCATCTAAGAAGCCAGAGGACTCCTCATCAATGCTGCTTTTTCCATTAATTTCTGCTATGTTTTCTAAAGAAACCTTTGCCTTGGTGAATGACTCCTGGTCTAACTTCAAGAGCCTCTTTATGCTTTCAATTGCAGGGTCAATGATATCTAAGAATCCCATAACCCATGAGGCATCATCCACAACTTCTGTACGCTGTGCACACAACCAAAATTAGCTTGCTCTTTTAGAAGTGATATAATTTCCAGCAAAAATGAACCTTACTCTACTATTTTCAATGGCATTTGTTATTGGATGAGCTAGGAAACTACCTGCTGAAAATAGAGATTTCGAATCTCCTCAGCACGCACAGAATTGCCTTGATCCTCCTCCAATGATGCCCATGTCATCCATGTTACATAACTTTGTGAATTTATATTCAGCGAGGACCTAAATAATCTTCGGGCTGCTGATAAATTACCAATTCTCTGTTCTAGAACACCCCAAGCCTGCAATTTGTTTTTTTTTTTTTTTTGGTAAGTAAAAGCAATTGCCTGCAATGTAGTGTAAATAGAGTTGCTACAACATCAATCTCTATCTCCAAATGCAGTACATGACATGTAATTACCTGAAGACATCGTGAAGCACTTTCACCAGTTGAGTTAATTGACAATGCTCTTTGGTATAACTCCCTGGCCTTTCCTATGTTACCTTCTTTCCATTCCATCCATCCCCAAGCCTAAACAGCCCCAAATCATGCAACTTAATCAGTTTTCCAATGGTTCACAAAGGATGGATGCAATTTTTCGCACTCATGTATCATTACATGGAATGGAGAAATCAAAATAAAAACCAGAATAATAATAATTACAATAAAGAAAATAAAAATTTGGTTGCAATAATCTGCATCGTCATCAAAGCATGTACAGAGATAATCAATCAGCTTCCAATTAGAAGATCACACGATACCAAAGGAAATCCAATAAATTTCTATTATATATTCCATTTTTCTTTTTTCTTCTTTTCATTACTATATCTTTTATTTTTTAGGGCAAGATTCTGTTCCCTTGCTAAATCTGACAAAGTTAATCAGACCCTAGTATAATCCGACAACTTAATGTTTGAAGAAGTTAAAAGAAAAGAAAGAAACAAAAGTAATAAATTATAGGTCTCTAATTTGCTTGTGTCATTTAAAGAAAATTTTACCAACTGATATATATGGATAGAATGAGATAGAACAAGAAACTGGATCAACAATAGTATAAAAATCTTTGTAATGTGAGATGTTACTTACAACCCATACTGGTTGGTGCCTTGGATCCAATTCAGAAGCTCTCCGGAACAGCACTCTAGCAAGATTTGCTGACGAGTGTTTATATTCCAACAAAGCAAGAGATTGAAGGAGGACAGGATCCCTAGGATTAAGTGCATGGCCTATCTTCAATAGTTTTCTCCCCTTGTCCATATTGCCCATATTAGATTCAAAAACTCCCCATACATGCCATGCAAACCTATTTTTGGGACTTGCCTGGACTGCTTTCTACATATTTAAAGACAAAATCAACCATTACAATCATCATGGTATAAATCAATAGCACTTGACTGAAGAAAAGGGAGTAAATGGTAATGATGGTAAATGCATTTCATGGCAATAAGAAGAAATCACCTCAAATAGCTGCCTAGCAGCACGCTTGTTTTCTTGCTGAATCTCCAATTGTGCCCATGCCTTCGTAAACAAGTGCATAAAAAATTACTTGAGTAAACTCGCACCAATTACACAGAAAGTTAATTCTAGTAGAAAAAGCCTACAATAGGGCAATCAAAACTTACAAGCCAGCTGGCACAGCTTTTGGGGTTACACTTAGTGGCCTGCAGGAACAAATATCTAGCCTGCTCATACCGATTTGCTTTAGCTTCAAGCATTGCAAGTGTTTGATAAACGTACTCATTTCCACCACAAAATTTTAAAGCTTTAGCCAGCAGCTGCCTTGCTTTCTTGATATTTCCCTGCTTCAGCTCTAGAACTGCCCAACCATGCCAGGCAGCAATGTGCCTTTTATTGGCAACTGTGGCTGCATCAAATAACTCTCTTGCTCTCCTTATATTTCCCATCTTTTTTTCCAGAACAGCCCAGCACTGTTCCAAGAGAAAACAAAGTTAACAAAGACAACCAAATTTACATGCAATTTATTATCTCTAACAAAAAAAATAGTTAGACTAAATTAATACTCCTAATTACCTGCCAAATGTAGGGATTTTCTCCTTGAGTAGCCTGGCAACCCTTCTCATACACGGCTCTAGCTTCCGCCATTTTCGATTGCTTACTCAATATCTTCCCCAACGCCACATACGCCCGCCCGTCTTCCGGCCAAATGTTTATACACTTTGAAACAAATCCCAACAAAACCCATCATCAGCAACACCACCAAATCTCATAAATGTATGTATATTGATACCAGTAATGCTAGAGATTTTGATCTAATGGTCACGTCATCTTTTGAGAATTAAAAGGCGATAAAAATTATTAAGTAATGCAATGCGATTGTTAGAATATAAATTAAATTATTAAATTAATTATTTTTTATCGGTCAGAACAAGTGATTATTTAATAATCTCCTAATTCAATGAAATATTACACATATATTAATTATATAATTAAATTAACTATTTCTTATTAATTTAAATCTATGGCATACCTTATCAAGTACTTCATCGGCTTCGTCGTAACGATAACTCCTCGCCAAGAACTTGGCTCTGTACAGCGCCAAGTCCAAGTTCACTGCCAGCGGCCTCTCCAGAGACCCCGACGAGCCCTCCACTCTCTCCGGCTCGAACATCGGCATCTTCTTCGCGAACTCCGCGAGCCCCGAATCGATAGCCGAAGACCTCGCCAAACCGCCGTCGTCGTCACTGTCTTCACCCCCACCGTCACCGGAAGAATCCATCACCGGCCGGCGAACGACGAGAACTTTGTTCTCCGGGGATAGGACGTCGTAGCCGCTCTCTTTGGTACGGGTCGGCGACTCCTCGAGGAGCGGCGTGGCCGAGTCTTGGGAGGAGCATGAGGTTATGGTGAGGTAAGAGTGGAGGGGTATAATGGGGATTTTGAAGGAGAATTTGGAGAGCGAGTGAGGGTTTTGAGAGGGAGAGAAGAGAGTCAAGTTGGGGTTTGCAGAAGAAGAAGATGAAGAAGACGGAGGAGGAAGAAGTGGCATTTTCGGGTTTAACAGATTAAACTGTATGCTTTTTACGTACAACCAAATGTGAGGCGGGTTGTGAAGGAAGAAAGGAGGTAGTACAATTACTGTTATAGCCTTCTTCTGTGTTTTTTGTTTTTTTTTTTTAAAAAAAAAAATGAAAATGAAAATCGCATCATGTCTTTTTTTTTTTTTGTTTTAATATTAATTTTCTATTTTATTATTATTTTAATTAAATACTTTATAAGTGAAGAATGATGAATATATATTTGATTAAATTAGTAAATGGGGTTAAATAATAAAAATATTTTTATTTTTTACCTCCTAAGTTATCATTTTTATTATAAAAGATATCTGTAATTTTTATAAGGACGGAAATAATACCTCCATTAAGATTTGAGAATTTTGTTTGAACTAATGGGTATTTGAGTAATTCTGGGTTTAAACGTTACTTGTCTAAGATCGGCCACGGTGCTTACTGCTAACAGTTAGCAGTGGCTCAGATGTCCAATCCAAAGAGGAGATTTTTTGGGGCACGTGGAAGCGTTTTGTTGGTGGGATTTGGTAAGCTCAGGATGCTCTATCACAAAAGAAAGTGATCTCCTATCATCAGCCCTAAGGTAAGATCTATAAGTCCTCAAAATATTATATTTGTCCCTCAATTTACCTCTCTTGATGTAATCTTCCCTGCCTCAATTTTTTAATTTTAATTTGGTTATTGTAACCTACTTATTTACTATTGGGTGTTCTTCTCCCCCCCCCCCCCCCCCCCCCAAAAAAAAACCTCTAAAATCTTTATAAAAAAAAAAAAACAAAACAAGACAACAAAAATATCCACTGCCAGGTCATGGGCTTAGGATTTTTTTTTTTCCTGATTTTAATTTTTATGGGCATTTTTTGTCTTTTAGGGGTAGAAGAGAGGGACATTAGAATCTATGAGTAGCAATTCATGTTAACATGTCAAGTTTGAGTCGTATTTAAACATGAGTATAAGACTAACTTTAACCAAATTCATTTAATTAAACGAGTCAAAACGCTTAACTCTAAATTGCTGATGTTGAGTTCATGTCGAATTCGCAAATCATGTAAGAAATTATAAGCCATATTGCAACCACGATAATAAATTGGTAGGGCAGATTAACCAAATTGAAATATTAGGGCACAAAGCAAATTAAATAATAAATTGAGCGGGTAAGTGTATTTTCTCGATTATACAATTATTAAACGAAAAGATAAAAATATAATAATATTTTTTCAATCTCATTTACTTTTATATTCAAAGTGATATATTTTTTTTATATAAATATCTTCTGTTTCCAAAAAAAAAATAATAATAATAATAAAATAAAATTTTGAAAATGTGTATAAATTTCTAGCTTTAGAAACTTTCATATATTTCAGAATAATTTATAAGAGAAAACGCATCTTTTATTTTATGGAGAGCTTTTTTTGATTTTTTTTTTTTTTTTTTCTGAGCAAGAGGGAGAGTTTTTAATGGGAAACTAGAAAGCTTGGAAGAAGAAGCATTTTCCTGCAATCAAATCTTTAATTGCAAACAACTGAATGTTTTACTAATATTCAAACTAGAAAAGCCTCCAAAAATATTAGCTTGAGCCGGGTTCCCTCAATCTCAAGCCTTTTCTCAACAGCTCATCTCATACAAATGAGACCCATTGCTTCTTGAATTGTATTTCATCAGCTCCATTATCTGCAGGAGTTCCAGCTAATTATGTTCATGAAGAAATGACTGCTTATAGCATTTAGAAAAGGTCAGCAAAAAACCAAAATTATATTGTTATGAACATCAAAGAACTGTTAAGCCTTTTGACAATAGAGTTTGAACAACCCCATAATTATGCATTTTCACCAAAGTTATTGACCCATTAAACTTTATTACATATAGAAAAAACTGAATACTCCTCAATATTAGTTCTATCTCAGTTCCTCTTTAAGGGAAAAGAAATAAATAAACAAAAAACTGACCTGAACATATGTCAATTACAGAGTTGTTTATTCCTATCAGCCTGCTTCAAATCCAATTTAAGTCTTGTATGGAAGACTTCATGCCCTGAGACCTTTAAGAACCTAACAACAAAATTCGAAGCTAACTGTAACTTTAACTTTAAGAACCTAACTACCACCCCACTGCCTCTTTCGGGCCGGCCTTTGTTGCTTAGTTTCATCTGTGTCAACTATCAAGTCAACCTCGGGGTTGAGACTGTTGCCTGGTTCTTTCTTCAGAGCAATGGGCTCCTTAAAGCGTTCCCTTCGTTTCTCCATCTTTGCTATTGTCTCAAGAATCCGTTGGTTGTCATAACCCTCAATAACCTTATTCGCATTGGAACCATTTTCACTGCCAAGTATTCTCCTCTTCACATTGCATGTCAGTGCTGCATCTTGAGAGACACCTCTCCTTCTGAAGGAGTCCTCTGCATTTGGCTCTTCTGTTACTATCTGACCCTCCTCAATGTCCAAATCTTCATTATGTTCAGTTATGGGAAACTTGTCAAGACATTTTGCATTGTTTTGGCTGCTCTCAGTTCTTGGGAAGTCGGATTGGACTGCCTTCTCCATATGAGGTTCATTAGAATCCATCAAAGCTGCCCGCTTCTTATCAATCTTCTGACCCATGTTTCCAGACCTACCATTGCTCATCAAACTTCCACTTTTGGTACATCTTCTGGGAGACTGCAGAGGATATTGGTACAAGGGACGTCACACAATTTTGAACACTTTAAGAGATTAATCTCACTGTGTAGATGAGCAGAGAGATTTTGAGACATGCAGTAGAATGCACCATTATAACATTCTGTAGAAATAGAATGAAATAGAGCAATAGAATAAAATAGAGCAATAGGACTCGACAGAAATTTGAAGACCAATAAATTACATAGTTTGCCTCATATAATGGTTGCCCAATAATCAGAGGCAAAATAATTCAACAGGCTGTTCCATCCCCCATGAAAATCTTTGAAGACGCACCAAAGAAACCATAACAACCTTAAGTCATAACTATCTATCAATTACCCACAGCACCTAAACATTACAATGATTGAATAGAATTACTGGTAATATGCAGGAGTAACCCCCCTCCCACAGAAAAATTAAAACACAAAACAATCAACAAGAAAATAATCAAAATAAGGCCAAAACAAACCAAACAAAAGCCAAAGTGATTCTCACTAGCCAAGTTCTGAATTATGCAAAAAAAAGTATAGCGTCATTATAACAAAACAGACAATTAGCATTTCTTCATCAGCATTGACTGCTTACTTAGGACAAATATGGCAGACAAGCAAATATAGCACGCTAAGGGATCCTCTACTCAAGTGGCCAGGAGGATATCACTTCCTCGTATGGAAGGGAACGAGAGAGGAGGAATAGAAACAAAGTAATCATAAGAATTGTATGGCAAAAAGTTGTTGCAAGTACAGCAACTAGTGCCATTTCAACAAGAACTGAGAACATTGTCAGATACCTATGGTAACAAGTTTATATGGGGCATAAGAAATATAGTACGATTAAGGTACAATAAGGAGACCCCATTTGATTACATTAGCTAAAAATAACATTTTCAATCTTTGGAGAAGTTTTTGTTTTGAAGGCTGAGGAATGTGTATAGGGCATGCCCCTGCCTAGGTGCCAATACCTACTACAATATGGCCAATGCCTTAACCAAAGATTATTCTACAATAAATTGGGATAAAACGGTATGTGCATGAAACAGGTCGTCTTATGAGCAAACTTCAATTATTTATTATGTACATGTAATATAGAATGAGATTTAGACAATATTCAACAAAATATTTTAGGATTGAGTTTTCCTCCAAACTGAGTTGGAGGAAATTCTTCCAACCTATTCTATAAAAACGACATTTGTCACTTTTCATGTGAGAAACACATGTTTTTTAAATAACATGTGAGAAGCACATGCTTTTTGAATAAAATTTCTTTCAACTTTCTCATTGTAATTAAAAAAAGCATGTATTTCTCACATGTAGATGACACGTGTCATTTTTAGAGAATAATTCTTCCAACCCAATTTAGAAGAAAACACTGTCTTTCTGTAAGCTAGGAACATTTTTTTTTACTTTTCCCTTTGACACACATACTAATTAGGTATGTCCTAGACAGCATGTGCAACCAAACACAATATGTTATCATACCCACGTTTTCTCATATCTAATACTAATGATTTACACAGTAAAGTGTCAATGTAGCACAAGAATGTCCACTAAGTAGGTTTAGTAAGAACCGATCCTCAATCCCATCTTCTCTATTTCAAATGAAATTAATAGTATCTATTTCACGATCCAGATTTAAAGTTTATGCATCTAACGGTATACATGATTTCACATTATTTAAATTTTTTAAAAGACATGCCAAAATTGACTTCATATACAAGATACACCAACTTTAAATCCCGACCATGAAATTGTTAGTATCCATTTCATTTAAAATGGAATCCTATTCCCTCAATTCCACCACTCCATCATAAATGCGATACCTGCACCACTGTGCTAAAACAGCTTTAGCAATGGTAAATACGTTATATCTCTCAAATCGGTCATGAATGGAAGCAACACCACACCAAGCCCCCCCAAGTAATTCAAATCTGATTCCACTATCCTCATGTGGGCATGGTCAATAAATTTAAGATGGACTGCGATGTATTGATTGAAAATCAACTCAGATTCCTGAAAACCTACGTTCCAAAAATGACTGAAAAAGAAAACACTAAAGAGTATACACATAAGAGCAGTTTCTATAAAGGTGCTCCTCATCTACCTAAAAGAAATGAGTACACAAGATCAGTGGCAGTTTTTGCAAATAGGGGGCAGATATCAGAATAAGCTTTCACTAATAAAATTGCAATAATATAAGTAGTGCAGCATAAGAACTGAAAATTATATAACCACCAACAGTTTTCCTCAAACATGAATAACTCACCTTATCCTATGGTTAAGAATCACAGATATCAAAATACATCTTACATTCAGTTGGTAAATAAGTATAGAAGTGGACAATCAAAACATGGGTGGCAGTGAGTGAAGGATTTTTGTCTGTGTATGTCGGTGTACGCATGAGTGTGAGAATCACATACTCTATTAAAAATGCATGTAGAATTAAAAATACATGTGAGAATCAAATGCATTTTGAACACATCAATTTAATAGATTGCATTAGAGGAATTTTCTCCAACCCAGTTTGGAAGAAAACTTTTTCCACTAATAATTGTCTTCTACTAAAGGGAAACAGTTTTGCCTCATTACATGCCTCCAGCACCAAACCAGAGGTCCTTGCAAGCTTTGCACTCTCTGGAGATGCTGACACTCAAGCACATGATGACACGGTTGAAATAATTAAAAGCTTCACAACACAAAATCATGTGGGAAAAAAAAAGTAACATATGATATATTAAAAGAGGGGGAAAAAAGGTAAGAGCGAACATGCAACGAGATAGCATTAACCAGAATAAACAAGACTTGCCCAACATATGTGGAGTACTGGTACAAACAAGTATGGTGATACAAGGTTTTGACCTATGTTTCCCCAACTTTACCTTTCCTTCCCCAACAACCAAGTCAACTGAATCCCTGCACCTCAGCACTGCTTGTTCATGCTTTTCTCTATTTATTATCTTAGAACTTCTGTTAAAACAGTAGGTGCTACTTCCTCCTTTAATCATTTTGAGTCTCTGCTGCTGTACTTGCATTTCATCACTAAGCCTACCATCATGCGCAGATCCATATCTTGCACAAATCCTTTCATGCCCTGTAGTTTTCTTATATGAAAGGGATGCCTCTTCCACATAGAATTTATCATCTCGATGCCTTAGGATTAATTCATCCTCAGACCAGTGCAATCTAGATTGGCAGCTATATCTTCTCTGGTTGAGATGGTCCTGATCATCAGGATATACAATACAATCTTCTAAGTCATTGCCACCATTATGACTATTAAGCCAACCATTGTCTCTAACTTTCCCAGCAAATATTTGTCTCCTACGTCTCCCATATCTTTCAGTTAATCTCGAGTCATACACATCATTTCTTGGAGACATGGTATCATGCTGACATCCTCCAGCTATATAGGATTCCCTGTAAAACCAAGAGTTCAAAGACTGATAATCCGTCTCTCTTCGATAATCATCTTCAATTTCACGAGACCAAGGGTTATCCAAATCTAAAGGGGGACAATCATCATATCCATCCCTTCTGCCAGAGTTTTTCAATTCTCTCCCAATATATGGTAACTTTCTTTCATATTTTTCATCCAAAAAATCCAGGTTCCTATCAAGAAATGAAGCAGGTCTTCCATATTGTCCTGGCACAAAGTGGTCTTCATGTTTATAATCAAGCCAATGAGCATCATCGTTGGTTCTCTTCCTAAGTTGGAGTTTGCTATGCTTCCTCCTCCACCGAGTATCCCTTTCTTCAACACTGCAGGAGGAATACCTTGAATTCAACTGCCTGGACTCCCCATAAGTGAAACGACTCAAGTAATCCGTAGAGAATCCTCCTCCATGATGATACCAATCTCTATCTCTCTCTTCATCGTTTACTCTAGGACTTTTTTGTCCATTAAAATACTCCTTTTCGTCCCATTTTTTTCTAGCATAGGAATCCATCCCGTCTCTGAGGTTGTGATTACCTTTCCTATAAGGATGTTTTCTGTAAGCTGTCCGAACACCATTGTCAGCAAACTTTTCACCACCATTACAGCTGGAAAACTCTTTTTCCCTATGATATGGGAGATCTTCTGTGTCTCTACGTTCAAACCTTTGCTTCCTTTCCTTTTGTCTGCTACATTTAACCAATGAGTGATCCGTTTCACCTAGGTCCTCTGCATCCCACATATGGGAGGCATCATCATTATCCTCAGGATGAATCTTTGGTTTAGCAACACCATTGCCTCTCCTACTACAATGCTCCTGTTCCTCTCGAGTGGAACCTTTATTTCTTAACTTCATATCACCCAATTTTGATTTGGCACTGCTGCTTTTAGAGTTCTTGTGGTAAGATGTGACAGAGTCCAGCAATTCAGCACTAGAATTCAGTGATGGCCTTTTTAAAGGACTATAAGTTCTCTCCAAATCAGCACAAACACTGTCTCTGGATTCTTCAGAATCACTTCGATAGCAAGATGAATCCAGGCTAAGCTGACCATGATCGCTAAGTGATAATTCTGTTTCCTCCACGAAAGGATCTCCACTGAAAGAATTTCTGCTAATACCTCTGTGTGTTTTATTTACTGTTTCCATTCCTTCTGTGACTCCTTCTGAAGGGTAAACCTTCCCCTTTTGATGTTGATGCACATTTACACCAGGGATCTTTTCATTTTCATGTTTATCAGCGTCGAGATTCATTGGATTATATGCAGTTGTCAACTGGGAACACCTGATCATAGAAGGCAAATATAATCATCCAATCAGTGGCTTCAGGGGAGGAAAAAAGGCTGTAATTATGAAATAAGGCTCATGACAGTAAGTGAATTTATTAATCATCCTTAACCGACAATCTCCAAGAAACGTCAAGAGAGCAACAAAAATACTTACAGAACTGATAAGCTGATGAGAATCAGCACCAAATAACTAGTCATAATGTGACATGCCTTGTGCTACCTACTTGGAGACAGTTCAAGCTAAAATAGCCAAAGGCGAGGAAAAAAATATGAAAGCAATTATTGCTTTTGGCAATGCCTAGGCTCAAGTTCATAGACTTGACACGGATGAAGCATCCAGAAAAAAGAGGGAAAAGAAACAGCGGATACACTGCCAAGTCAAACACAGCAAAACCCTCCCATGGTCATATTTTTCAACCTTATCCTGCCGGCATCCCTTATTTATTCTGTTGTTTAATTAAATGTTGGGAAACCTGCTAAAAAATTTGATATGCCCAACCCCCCCCCCCCCCCCCCCCCCCCCCACCTTTCTGCTGGCAACAGTGAACATGTTCCTACAGGATCAAATCATGGTTGGAGAAGACATCCAAGGACATCCATCTTCACATGATGAGAGTATACTGGATGCTTATTAAAACCATTAGAACTACTTAAGACCAAGAGTGACCATCGATACAAATAAGACAGAAGCGATGAAATTGAAACATATCTCAGAAACGGTAAAAACAAATTGTGTAAAAATTGAAATTAATGCTGTAGAGCAATTTAAAACTGACTTTGAAGATATCCATATTAAATATGCATCTTTTAAAGATTTACATACACATGTTGAGAACCAGCTATCTTAATAATCTGGTCAGGAATAAAGCATCATGGTATATCCACCAAGTGTGAAAAAGCATATAATAGATACTCGGCTTACACAACGTGATTCATGAGATTAAAATTGGTAAACCTAGGTAACCTACAACATTATTAAACCACGATAGGTCCAAAGAACAAAATATCTTATAATTGCTAATTTTAACGAACCACAATGTCAGCTATTGACAATATTATCCAGCCTATTCAACATAGTCAGACACAACTAGATAGGAATTTATAAAGATACATTTCTAGAAGAGACATCTATAATAGAATTCGCAACATAGATGATACTATCAGGAGATAAATTTAATTCATTTTCAGAACAGAATACCTGTCAAATCTTCTGACATTCCCTTCCTGAGATTGTACAGATGGTTCATCTTCACTGACATTACCAGAACAGTAAATATCGCTGCTATCATCAGCATCAGAATTCCCATTTTCAGATGCAGCATGTACAGTGCTATCTATATGGTGCACTTCCTCCTTTCCAGAAACAGAGGAATCCTCAATGGGGTCCTGCACAGTAATCTGCCCCCAAACATGCTGTAAGTATTCAGACAATGGAAGATGGCTGCTGCATAAGTATCAGTAAAAATTCAACTGAGACTAAACCTGTATCACATCAGAATCCCGAGTACGTGAACGCCTTACATCCATAGATGGCTGGCGTTCACCAGCACTGTCTTCAACCTGAATTGCTCTACCTTTTGGCTGCAACAATCAAAAGTCAATTAGGAGTCATTCCTAAAAACAACTTGGATGCACCGTAATTCAATCAACATATGGAATTTGGGGGCAAGGGCAGAGCAACTTTTCAATTTCAATATACCACTTCCAACTGTCTCACTTTGCTATCAACAAATTTGGATGAAGGAGAAATTATCCTCTGCAATCCAACTTGATTTTCCTCCACTGCAGTATCCTGAAATCCTTTCTCATACTCACATTTAGATTCGCAAGCCTATTTCCAAGGAAGCAAGTGATGGCAAAAACCTTATTACTAGATATATCTTCACAACTTGGTCTGAAATATTAAGTCACCCAAAAAATTTAAATCGCTACCTGGTTAATTTTTAACGACCCACAAACAGGGATCCCACTCTGCATGAATGCTTGTTGCTGAAATTGCTCCTGTAATGCAATGCACATCAATGTAAAAATTCAATTGATCAGGAGATGTAATAGACAACCTATGTAAACTAGTCAGCATAAGCACAGTCCAGTAACAACACAGCAGTTAAGTCACTGCATAGAAAATCCGAGAAATATCAAGTCCTACCAGCCACAAAGTATATATTACTTAAAGCAAGAAGCCCTACCTCGGATCTATCAAACAGGCAAGACATATATGCTATAAGATGAATTGGTTTCAGAACACAAACAATATAATTAAAGTTATTTACCAGAGAGTTGCAGTATTCTTTCCAAGTATCTTCGTTGAAACCAAAATTGAAGAAATCTGTTATATCCACTCCAGGAAACCTCCACGGCTTTTCCTCAAATGTATCAATATTTACATCAAGTATAGTCCTGGAAGGAAGAAAAAGGCAGGTTTCAATCAAGACGATATCTAACACGCTAAAATGAATGTTCAAAAAGAGTAAAGGCCTGTACGACATCAAATATTCCAAGTTTCACCACTCGAGAGTGTAAATTGTTGCCATTTCTTGGATAGTGCCATTCAAATTGATGAATTTACAAGTAACTTCTTTCTATTAAAAAAGAAAAGGAAACGGCTTAATTTTCATGTGACCTTCAAATGAGCTCTTCATCTGTTGAATGTTGTGCAGAATACAAGCATCCTTAACTATTCATCATTACTGTAATTCCAGTATAGTCTTTGGGTCAAAGCAAACCTAGTGTGACATTTAGTCCATCCACTACAGTTTAAATTTCTCATAAAACTCTGTTATCTATTTGCTGTGCATGGAGCATTCCATGCGACACTAATGAATCATAAAAGAATAAGATTTCTGTAGATCAAACATCATATCAGTACTAACCTGTACCAAGGAAGCGAGAAACAATTTCCGCTTTGACCCGGAACCGAATTGGCTGTAGCACGAACAGGGACAACCTGACCTGCGTTTGAGCCCTTGTGCTGGTTGCAAGGACTATCATCCCTGTTACCTCTAGCCAACATGGAAGAGTAGGATGCCATCCCCACAGGTCCATTGCCTCTCATATTGCTTGGAAATGCTGCTCCATGAGGTCTCATATACTGCACAAGAGCCCTCCAATTAAAAACTGAACTTGAACTATTTAAACATCAAAAATATTATTTTTCAAAGCAACAAATGGAGAGAAAAACATAAATAGACTATCATGTAATATATGAAATCATTACATTAAGAATGATCATCAGCATTACAATCCCATTAACATCATACTAGAATAAAATAATTAAAAAAATTTACTCATAATTAAAGCAAAACGCACATGGATAGTTGCAACAACCATAGCAGTACTCACACATTGCACCAGATTACCCAAAATTTGCACAATTTATGATCTTCAAAGTACAGTTTACTTCTCTAGCAAACCAAAATTACGTACACACGTCTAAATATACATCTCAAATTACTTAGTTCAAATATCATTTCCACAAAAAGACGCTACCTTGTACCGTGTATACTGCGAGTTATACACACCCCTCGCCCCATTTCCTCTCTCACCGCCATGCCCATTAGAACTAGGCTCCAACCCCCCACTTCCCTCACCAACAACAACAAAATCATCATCCTCATCCTCACCATGACCACCACCTCCCATAACCCCTCCATTCTTCGCATTCCCACCGCTCGCAATCGGATAGTTCTTACAATCCTCGTCGTTCAAAACTATGTTCAGATCGTCCTCACTATCACTTCCGTTATCCACATTCATCTCCTTCCCACTATTCGCCTCGGAACCAATTAGTTTCTGATCCGAATCGCCATGAACCATTTCGAATTCCTTGGAATCGGTAACATCATCTTCTCCTCCTCCTCCTCCTTCTTCTCCTTCAACTTCCATTCGTTCTACGTACGATTTGGCGAACCAAGGAATGCAGTTGATCGCGGAACTCGGTTGAAATTCGACGTCGGCGTAAAGATCACCGAAATCGTCGTCTAAGTCTTCCATTCTCGCCAAAACCTCAGAAATTCGAGTCGAAAAAAAACAATTCTAGGGTTTTGGCTGGTTAAGAACAACAACGTCCGTGTGGGGTCGAGAGGGCTCTCGAAGGATTTTTCCCACAAATGGTATGGGAATCTCGGACGCTGTGAATCAAAAACCCTACTGTATGTTAAACCCTAGAACAGCCACAGAGTGTGCTGAGAGAGACTTAAACCCCAAAGATCACGTGGGTCCTATCCTATACATCTAAAAATCTAATGATAAATTTGAAAACTATATGAAAATAGATAAATGAGATAGGAAAGAATTGCTAGTTAATTGCAGGGAAAACATGTTCCAAAGGGGTAGTTCAATCGACTGTAAACCACATCTAATAAAACGGAGGTTACTAGTTCAAATCTCCCTCCCCTTCCCTTGTGTTGACATGTCAAAAAAAATTATAGGAGAAACATCACTTATCCTCATGAACTTTCGCGCCTTTTGTAAACACTCCCAACGTTCAAAATCTCTCACTTTGGTGTAGCCAACTTTGATTTCCTTCCACTTTCCCAGGGTGTGCAATTCCTAAAATATTTGGTTTTATTAAAAAATAATTATTTGAAAAAAAAAAAAAAAAAAACTCTTGATCCGTGAGTTCACCGGTAGATCTAACCCACTCATATTGTGACCCACGGGTCATAATTAAAAAAAAATAAAAAATAAAAAAGGTGGGTGGGTCACAAGTGACCCACTGTAGGTAGGGGTGAAAATGCAATTACGGTTAGTGGTTAGTGGCAAAAACCGCTAACCGCAACCGCCTAGGTGGTTAGTAAATTTTACTAACTGCCTCTGCTAGTTGCTAGGTGGTTAACCGCTTAACCGCATCTTACTAACTGCTTTTTTGGGGCTTTTTTTGGGCCAATTGTAAGCCCTTTTTCGGTTATGAGAATTAGGATTTTTGGGGCTCACTCTAAACCTTTTTTTTTTTTTTTTTTTGCCTTTTCATGGCCTTTTAGCATCAAAACTTGCTACATACCACAAATTGGGCCGAATTGCTACAAAAGGAACCCGTATTGAAGTGGCCCAAAAGTAATTAATATTAAAAAAAAATGCAACATTTACCAATATTTTAAACAAAGAATTAAATGCAACATACAAATAATTATCACTATACTACAAGGACTTATATATATATAAAGCAGTTAGCAGTTTTCAAAAACTCATTAACCGCTAGGCGGTTTTTAATAACCGCTTTCAAAAGCGCTTAACGGTTAGTGCGATTAGCGATTAGCAGTTAGAAAAGCGGTAAGCAGTTCTAAATTTTCACCCCTAACCGTAGGTCACTTGTGACCCATGATTGACCCATCGTGGGTCACAAGTGACCCACTAGAGTCACCAAGAAGGTGACCCACGGAGGGTCACAACTTGTGACCCGCCATTGGTCACCTTGGTGACCCCGTGGGTCACTTTTTTTTTTTTAATATAATAATTATAATAATAATTTTTTATTTATAAATAAGGGTACATTTGGAATTTTTTAAAAATTTAAGGGTATAAAGGTCTTTTACTTATTTTACCATTTGATTTAACTATAATATCTAACGAGAAGGGGTTTTTGGAACGAAACAAAAGTTTGATACACCAAAGTGAGAGATTTTGAACGTTGGGGGGTGTTTGCAAAGCCGCGAAAGTTCATAGAGGGTAAGTGAAGTTTCCCCTTAATTATAACTAGGGTTGGCGTCCCTAAGAGATAGCTCAATCAGTTAAGACCATGCCTAATGAAGCGGTGGTCACTAATTCAAATTTCTCTCCCACTCTTGTGCAGACATGTCAAAAAAAATAATAATAACTAGGGTTGGCAAAATAGGTTGGTGGGTTGGGATCGGGTTGACCCGTTTGACTCATCAACTTGATAAAAATAAACCCGATAAAAATTATAGGAGGGTTATGAAAAATATGGAATAGGATCGATCATCTTCATTTTATTTTATGGTCAAAATTTAAAGTTAATGCACATAGCCATGTATATGATGTTGTCTTAGTAAGTATTTTAACAAAAAAATGAAATCATGTGCACCCTTAGATGTATCAACTTCAAATCTGTATCAATTTTATGCATATTATTTATTTCATTTGAAATTGAGAGAATTATTGTCGAAAGACATTGTAAAGTTAAGATTCGAATCCCTCACTTTTATTATGATATTGTAACATCCGGTGGAAATTAATAAACTCGTAATTGACATCATGGTTTGCTTCCCAGCCTTGTCCATCTTAAAACAAGACTTTGGGATTTCATCCTCTCCGAAGAGAGACTGCGGAAAACTTTTAACTAAGGGATAGAGATAGCAATAATTTAAATCACAATCATAATAACCAAAGTGAAACTCAAAGCATCATAATATAAATAGAACTCCAAATGTATCGGTTAGAGACCGGTCATTGAAATAATAATACATACTATTACTGATTGTTCTGAAATAGCATCAACGCCTAAGCTTAACCAAAGATAACATAAATACAATCTCGATCAACTCTAGACGGGTAGTCCCTCCAGCATCCCACATAGATTTTAGCCATACCAAGTCCAAATCCTAAAAAATGACTTGAATTATTAATTGGCTCCCAGAATCCATCATCTACTAAACTAGCAATGTCAACACAAATATTCATAATTGAGCAAAAAAGAATACAAGGATAAGTCCAACAACTTAGTGAGTAAAAATGCACACAATGTACATGTCATTTGAATGATGAACTTCATTGTTTATAAATCGTATGCAGTATTATGACATGATAGTTATTTATGAATGCAATATAAACGGAAATATTGTCCACTCTCAGCAAGGTTGGCGCTATCCTGAATAACCTGTAATACAATGTCGGTGCCCTGACTATTATACGCTACCGCCCATAACACTAGCAACCCAATCAAGCCCGACCGAGTCCGATCTCAGGTGGCCCACGTTACTAATGATGTACGTCATGTAGTAACCCATCAATCATGTAATGACCCCGATGGACAAATCAATTAACTAATAATTGACCCCATGATTCGTCTCCCAACCCTATCCCTCACGAGGCAAGACTTAGAGATTTCAACCTTTGTCGACGAAATGAGAAAATCTCAACGAAAGACTTTCGAAAACTATAGGAAATAGAGAGCAGTAAATTTAACATCCACACAACATGCACCAGAATAAATATAAAACCTCATAATATATACATAACCATCAAATGTACTGGTCATCAGACCGTCATCAAAATAGGAATTACAGCCCAACATAACATCATAACATTGTTCTAACAAAAGATCATATAGATCAAACACTAAGCTTAAGAAGAGCTAAAGAGATTAAGATCTCTGTCATATCAGCAAGGGCAGTTCCTCTATCATCCCACATAGACTTCAACCATACCGGGTCTAGGTCCTTAAAAATGACCTAAATCAGATCTTGCACAATCACCCAAGTCTGCTCCGACGGAATCTTTTTCTAGGATAGCTAAACCGCACGGATATTCGTAATGGGAAAACATAAATAGAAAGGAGGGTAAATCTAAGACTTAGTAAATATTAACGCAAATAATACCCATGCCAGTTTAGTGATGAACTCTAATTTTTAGTAAAGCAATAGTTCCATCATGACAATTTTACATGGGTGTGATATAGATATAGAATACATACATATAATATAGAGTGACAGTCATAGTTCAACAGTATGGTCTACCCGAGATATTACCCATTCCCAGCAGGGTTGGCGCTATCCCAAGGGACCTGTAATACAACACCGATGCCTCAGATATTGTATGCTACCGTACATAATACTAGCGACACGACCGAATCCGACCTCGGGTGGCCCACACCGCTAATGATATTCATCCTGTAATGACCGCCGTTAAGGCTGCGCCGACCATAAAACAACCATTGGATCTAAAGCCCTTTAACATACACACATTTGACCATAAAAGTTAACATATATGGTAAGCTCATGGCCGTTATCCGGCACGTACCAGTATACCATGTCATACGATGCAAAATTATCTTGTCTGTATTTTACATGCATGCTTTTGCAAGTCTCATTTTCTTAACATATTCAACACAACATTTTTCTCAAAAATGCTAGAGTTCATGTGCAGTAAGTATAAATTGTGAGAGTTGCAAACATGCATGTTTTTTGTACACAAAATAGTCGTGCAGTGCATGGAAAATAACAATGAGCATTATGTGCGTTAAAACTCACCTGTGTCGTATAACATCTCCGAGTATTCCAAATGATCCAGGTTTCCCAAATCTGTGGTAAACCTTCTATTAGTCCTATTTCTATCAAAACAACTCTAAAACAAGAAAATATGAGCTATCGGGCGGCTGGTTAAAATAAAGTCTCCTGTCACACTCTGGACCGTTCGTTCGCTGTCATACTTCGGCCCGTATGTCCGGTCATGAGACCGTACGTTCGCTTCGAGGTTTTCAAAGAGAACCTCATTTTGTCCACTCATCCTCCTATTCTCCAAAACCAAATTCTAAGCCTATCAATGGGCTTCCTAAGGTCTCCTAACTCAAAATGAAACCTCCATGCAAACGCGATCATGCTAAGTCAAAACAACGCTATTTAAAGCATAACTAAAGCTAAAGCTACAACTAACAACACAAGACAACATTAGGGCAGCATAACGACATAAAAACAAACAAGGTAAAGCGACATTACTTTCTTGAAGCGAAACTTCAAGAATCTCCTCACTGTTAGCACCGAAACTCACAAAACCTTACAAGACACACAAGAATGGATTTTCGCAGCCTGGGGGCTTGAGAGAACATGAGAATTCATGAGGGGTAGGGGTATTTATAGCTGAGGGGCTCTACCAACCCTCCAGAAAAGCAGCAGATGTCCGCCAACCCTAACGTACATCTGGTACTATTTACACAGCGGTCCAAAGGCTACCTTGTACGTCTAGGTATTATCCAAAGGGTATTCCAAAAAGTAGTGTACGTCTGTGTGGTCCCGTGTACGTCCGTGTACTATTTGCAGAGCGTACATACGGTGGTCCTCCCCCGCGTGCGTCCGCACTACAAACAGGAGCGTACGTCTGCTAACCCTAGCGTACATCTGGTCCAAAAGTGCAAATTACCCTTCTAGTGTCCTTAGTGACCTAAAGCTCAAATTAACCCCGTAACTAAGCTACATAAGCTTAGTTAATTATTTGGGTCCCTACATTCTCCCCTCCTATAAAAATTTAGTCCTCGAAATTTTTTCTATAGCAAGGAGATTCCAATTGTCTGTAGATGAGGGTGGACCACTCTGAGTTTTCTCAAACAGTTTCTCATCCGGTGGAGAATCATGAACTGAAATAAAATAAGAAGAAAAATCAGGGAGCTTTTCTATCTTGATGTCCTTAATTTGCTCATGTAGTAGCTCTAACAGACTTCTCTCATGGACTCTTGGTGTTTTAGGAATAAGAGCTAATGTTGAAGGAATCTTAGTGCTCTCTTCTTCTTCCTGAAGTGGCTCCTATGGAACTTCGATTTGCGCCTCCTTCCTCTCATCCACTTGATTTTCAATCACTTTTGCACTCCTCAATGTGACAACTTGCTCATGATAGTAGGTGCACTCTTCTTCCATGTATTGCCCATTAGGATTGGCCACCAACTACCATTGACACTCTTTTTCTTCTTCATCTTTAAGTGTATCTGATTTTTGCTTGAGGTGAGCCTCCTTCCTTTCAAGCTGAAGCCTCAGGATGAGGTGGTTCAGCTTGATATTGCGTTGTGTAGCTGATTGAGAGGAATATGAAATGATCATAGAACTGCGGATATGATTGATGATGCAGTCTATGAAATTGTGAAGCATGAATTCCAGGAGCTTGGGCTTGCCATGAGAGATTGGAGTGTTGGCTCTATGACAGGTTATAAGAATCAATTGTCTCATGGTTCGTCTCCCAGCCTTATCCCTGACGGGACAAGACTCAGAAATTTCAACCTCTCATAGACGAGAGACCTCAACGGAAGACTTTCTAAACTATATGAATAAAGAGCATTGCATACACAACCACACATTCATACACCAAAGTAAACAAATACCTCATAACATAAAGATAATTATCAAATGTACCGGTCATCAAACCATCATCAAATAAGGTTACAATCCATAATATAATTGTCTTAACAAAAGATCAACAAATCAAATCCTAAGTTTAAGCAAAGCTAAGGAGATAACAATCTCAATCATATCAACTCGGGTAGTTCCTCCATCAGTCCACATAGAGTGTAACCAAATTGGATCCAAGTCCTCAAAAACTACTCAAATCAGGTCCTGCGCAATCACCCACGTCTGTTCCGAAGGCATCCCTGTCCAAGATAGCTAAACAGCGCAATTATTACTCAAATTAGGTCCTGCGCAATCACCCACGTTTGCTCCGAAGGCATCTCTGTCTAAGCTAACTAAATAGCGCAATTATTTGTAATAGAGGAGGAAAAACATAAAATAAAGGGGTAAGTCTAAAGACTTAGTGAATGTTAACGCAGATAATGCGCATGCCAGTTTTTGTAATGAACTCTGGTTTTTATAAAGTATGCAACAGTTCCATCATGACAGTTTATCATAAATGTGATATAGATATATGATATATGCATATGAAATAAAGTAACAGTCATAGTTCAACAGTATGGTCCACCCGAGATATTACCCCTTCTCAGCAGGGTTAGAGTTGTCCCGAGGGACCTGTAATACAATGTTGGTGCCCCAACCATTGTACGCTACCATACATCCCATTAGTGGCATGACCAAGTCTAACCTCGGATGGCCCACACCACTAATGAAGTTCGTCTTGTAGTGACCAACAATTAGGGAATGGTTGCGCCTGGTAATGAAACCATTGGATCCAAAGCCCACATAACGATATACACATTTGACCATAAAATTAACATGTATAGTAAACCTATGGCCATTATACCGCACTTACCGGTATACCATGTCATACGATGCAACTTATCTTATCTGTATTTTACATGCATGTTTTTTTACAAGTCTGACTTTGTTAAAATATTCAGCACAACATTTTTCTCAAAAGTGCTAGAGTTCATGTGCGCAAGTATAAATCGTGAGAGTTGCAAATATGCATGTTTTGATCTATAAAATAGTCAAGCAGTCATGGAAAATAACAGCGAGCATTATGTGAGTTAAAACTCACCTGCGTTGATTAAATCCTCTGAGTATTCCTTCAACAAGTTCGGGTCCTTTAAATCTGTGGAAAACCTTCCCGTGGTCTGGCTAGAACAACCTTAGAGCATGAAAACATGAGCTATTGGACGACCGACCAAAATATCGTTCCCTGTAACGCTTATGATCGTACGTCCGGGCTCGATGCCGTACGTCCGCCCAGAACATTTCAGGTAAAACCTTTTTTCGTCCATTCGACCTCCTATCCTCCTAAATCAATTTCTAAGACTACCTATCTCAAAACAATGTCTCCATGCAATAGAAAACATAATGGGTTGCTAAACTCAACTCCAAAGAAACATCAAAGGTATAATAAGTCTAAATCTCAACCCAACATCTAAGCTACTCTAGAAAGCATTAAAAGAGCATAATGACTTAGAAAGAAAAGGTTAGGTCCAGAGGGTTACCTTCAAGAAGCAGCCTTCAAGAAAACACCTCTCCTTCTCCATAAAACACACAATCTCACAACAACACACCCACAAAAGGGCTTTTGGGATCCTAAGGGCGAGTTTGAAAGAGAAAAGGGCGAGGGTAGGGTTAGTATTTATAGAGGATAAAAGATGGAGACGTTTACCAACTCTTTTGAAATGTAGTGGATGTCCGATACTATTAGGGCGTACGTCCGGTACTGTTTACACAACAGTCCAAAGGTTGTATCGTACTTCTAGGTATTAACCCAGAGGTTTTCCAAAAAGTAACGTATGTTCGGTGGTCCTATATCATATGTCCTTGTACTATTGGTAGAGAATGGCGTACTATTGACACCGTACGTACGGTGGTCCTCATGCATACGTCATCTACTAAAAACAAGAGCGTACATCTGCCAACCCCAGCGTACATCCGGTCCAAAAGTCCAAATTCCCAAAATCCCCCTCTAGTGATCCTTAGTGACCCAAAAATCCAAATTAACCCTCTAACTAAGCGACCTAAGCTTAGATAATTATTTGGGTTACTACATTCTTCCCTCTTTAAAAAAATTTCGTCATCGAAATTTCTAGATAAAATACCAAAAGAATAGCATTCAAAGAAGAACAAAATGTTACCTTTCGTCCGTGGTATCGTCGGTATCGTGCTCAGTAGGTTCATGGGCTATCTCTTCCCATCCATTAACTGGCACTTCATCATCCTCGAACAACTGCGAAAAATCACCTCATGAGTCATCTAGCTGATCATACTCGATGTTACCAACGCTATACCAATCGTCATCAATCTCTACTCCTAAATCCATCAGTTCACAAAATGAGTAGTTCCACATGCAGTCTGGGTCGACTGGTATAGGTGCCATGCTCCTATAGAGAAAAGCAAACTCTTTCTTAATCAACTATTCCATTACCCAAAATGGAAATAGGTATGCTATCCAAGTATAATCTTGAAGAAAAGAGTCATACACAATCACTCAAACAAATGCGGATAATGACTCTGCATGTCTTGCTCCGCCTCCAATGATGCTTTTTCGACACCATGGTTACGCCACAATACCTTAACAATAAGAATCGTTTTGGTACGTAACACTTGTTCCTTCCTGTCCACAAACTTCACTAGTTCCTCAACATAGGTCAATCCCCCCTAGATCCCTAACAACTCGTATTCCACAATTACATCAGGGTTAGCGAGATACTTCCTCAGCATCGAGACATGAAAAATATCATGTGTTCCGACCAAATCTGGGGGTAAGGTAACTATGTATGTCAACCTTCCCACTCTCTAGGTAATCTCAAACGGTCCAATAAATCGAGGGCTGAGCTTCCCCTTCTTCCCAAATCGCATCACTCCCCTCATGGGTGATATCTTGAGGACTACATAGTCTCAGACTTCGAATTCCAACTGTCATCTCCGGTTATCGGCATAGCTCTTTTGCCGACTCTGAGTTGCACTCATCTTTTCCCTAATGATGAGCACCTTGTCACAAGTATCTTGAATCAATTCCGGCCCCAATGTCTGATTTTCACCGACGTTGTCCCAATACAAGGGCGACTGACACTTACATCCATAAAGTGCTTCATAAGGCAGCATTCCAATAGTCGCCTGGTAACTGTTGTTGAAGGCAAACTCAATCAAAGGTAGGTACTGGACCCAACTACCCATGAAATCCAACACGCAAGCTCGTACCATGTCTTCCAGAATTTGGTTAGTCCGCTTCGACTGACCATCTGTCTAGGGGTGAGAAATGGTACTAAACTTCAGTTCTGTCCTCATCTCCTTCTGCAAACTTTGCCAAAACCTCGAGGTAAAGCGAGAGTCTCTATCCGATATAATTGCCTATAGTACTCCATGTAATCGGACTATATTCTGAACATATAGTTTGGCCAACTTATCCATCGAATCTTTAACCTTCATGGGAATGAAGTGAGCACTATTTGTGGAACAATCAACAATTACCCAAATTGAATCCTCTCCAATGGGTGTCTTAAGTAACCCCAAAATAAAATCCATAGCGATCTCATCCTACTTCCACTTAGGTACAAGCAAGGGTTTGCGCGTCCTTGTCGGCCTTTGATGCTCTGCTTTAACCTATTGGTAGGTTGAGCATTGCTCTACAAATCTTGTTATATCGCGCTTCATATTCTTTCACCAATATGATCCCTTCACATCCATGTACATCTTAGTACCACCAGGATGTACAGTGTATGGGGAACAATGAGCCTCATTCATTATCTCCTTCCTTGATCCTCCGCTTTCTGGCACACATACTTGCTTGAAATGGGTGAGCAACCTATCGTCCTTAAGACATAACTCCTTTGCCTTTCCTTCTTCAAGCAACTGCGTGATATCGGCACACTCAGGCTCCTCCAATTAAGCGGCTTTGATTCTAGCAAGTAGCTCTGACTAAACCACCAAGTTAGTCAAATGTGCAGGCGCACCTTCGCCTATTTCAAGAGCGGCAAGCTCCACCGTTGATTTCCTGCTCAACGCGTCTGCTACTACATTAGCCTTTCCAAGATGATAGTTGATCTTACAATCATAATCCTCGATCAATTCCAACCACCTTCTCTACCTCATGTTAAGATCCTTCTGGGAAAAGAAGAACTTCAAGCTTTTATGATCCGTGTAGATCTCGCACTTTTCGCCATACAAGTAGTGCCTCCAAATCTTTAGGAAAAACACGACTGCTGCCAACTCCAAATCGTGCATGAGATAGTTCTGCTCATAAGTCTTTAGTTGGCATGAAGTGTAAGCAATAACATTGTCATTTTGCATAAGCACGCACACTAATCCCTTCTTAGACGCATCACTATACACTACGAAATTGCTAGATTCCATAGGTAATGCCAACACTAGAGCAGTTATCAAGTGCTTCTTCAGCTCTTGAAAACTCTTCTCACACTCGTCCGTCCAAACAAAGCAGGCGTTCTTCTTAGTTAAAGCAGTAAGTTGTCCCAATAGCTTCGAGAAACCCTCGATAAAGCGTCAGTAGTAACCAACGAGTCCTAAGAAACTTCGAATCTCGAATACGCTGGTTGGCCTGGTCCAATCCACCACTGCCTTTACCTTTTTCGGGTCAACTGCTACACCTTCTCCAGAAATCACGTGTCCGAGGAAAGATACGCTGCCCAACCAGAACTCGCACTTCTCAAGTTTAGCATAGAGCTACTCCCTTCGAAGCCTCTCTAATGCCTTCCGTAGATGCTCCTCGTGCTCCTCCAACATCTTTGAATAGATCAGGATGTCATCAATGAAAACCAAGATGAATTGGTCCAAATAGTCATGAAAAACTCTGTTCATCGTGTTCATGAAGACAGCTGGTGTGTTAGTTAGTCCGAAAAACATAATTAAAAACTCGTAGTGTCCATAACGAGTCCTGAAAGCCATCTTAGGAATGTCCTCTTCCCTCACCCTCACTTGGTGATAGCCTTAACGCAAATCAATCTTATAAAATACGTGTGCTCCTTCCAGCTGATCCAACAAGTCGTCAATCCTTGGCAAAGGATACTTGTTCTTGATTGTCACTTTGTTCAGCTTGCGATAATCGATGCACATCCGCATTGATCCGTCCTTCTTCTTCATAAACAACATCGGCACTCCCACGGTGATGTACTAGGGCGGATAAATCCTTTATCCAAAAGCTCTTGGAGCTATTCCTTTAGCTCCTTCAATTCTAATGGTACCATCCTATATGGTGCCTTCGATATAGGATTAGTGTCTGGCACACACTCGATTCCAAATTCGACCTCTTTCTGTGGTGGCAATCCAGATTAGTCTATTATAAAGGCATTTGAATAGTCTTGGACCACTGGGATGTCTTGTAGGTCCTTCTTCTCTTCCTTCACAGGGGCGATAACGAACACCAAAAACGCCTGCCCTCCTCTAAGAATAAGCTTACTGGCCCGAACGGTGAAAATTGTTGGAAACGAGAGCTACGAGCAAATAGAACACCTTTCAGGAGTATCAATACCGTCACATGAATCGTAAATGCCTGAATCTGATGAAACAAAAAATTTGCGGTTCCTAATGGAATAGGTAACAAAGCAACTTTTCCGCCCACTTGCACTAAATCAGCACCCCCCAAGTCAAACTGGTGCTTGTTGTTGCACTAGGGGTTGTTGCACCGAGTGCTAAAGAATGAGTGAGAGAGCTTGCCTTTGGGCTTGAGATTGAGCCTGAAAGATACGTTAAAGATACTCCCCGATTAGGATCAGCAGCCCGTAGAAACTGGAGGAAAACAAGCCAAAGCAAGCGGTTCATTGTTCTTCTGTTATTGTTCTGTTATCCCTCTTAAAAGAAAAGATTAGTACAGGATTAGTACACGGAACAGAGGACCAAAGACCTCACTTGCAATCCAACGTATATCACTTCTCCTTCCCCCCACGGTCTAAGCACAACTTGCTTCTAAGCGCAATCGATAATCGCCAGATACTTTGCAAGCCAATCCATCCCGAGAATAAAGTCGTAACTAATCATAGGAAGAACAACTAAGTTTGCGGGAAGTACTCTTCTACAATCTTAACAGGGCATCCGCAAATTGTACGCTTACAAACTATTGTCTTTCCTACAGGAGTAGTTACAGCAAGACCATGTTCCAAAGTCCGTACTACAAGTCTAAATAGTCTTACAAACATAACAGATATAAACAAGTGGGTAGCCCCTGAATCAAATAAAACTGAAGCTTTAAATCTAAGCATAGGGACGGTACCTCTCACTACTTTCGATCCTTCCTTTGACTCTCCTGGAACAAGCACGTAAACTCATGCTGGCGCCAAAGGTTTCTGAGCACCTCCTTTGCCCACGTAGTCCTTGCTGAAGTGACCAAATTGACCGCACCAGTAGCAAGTCCCGGTTGCCATTCTACATGGTCCCCAATGAACTTTCTTATACTTCCTGCACAGCTCCAGTATTTGACTCCTCTGCGACGAAACTTGAAGGTTACTAGAGGTACGTCCTTGTGACCTCTAGGAGGAAAGCTCCCCACTGTCATCCTTTTAGCTGGCCCGGCTCCTCCTACCATAGTACCAGGTCCTTGGGCTCTCCTCTTCTGACCCTTAATTTATGTATGTTAGTCCTTTAGTTGTGCTATTTTATGTTGTTTTACTTCATTTTTGTGTTTTGTCTATTTTTAGGTGTTTGAAGGAGAATGAAGCATTTCTGGAAGTTTTGAGCATAAAGGATCAAATTTGGAAAATGTTGGAATTTGGATCAAGCGCACCTTGCCTAGGCTCGAGCGTAGTAGAGGAATGATCGAGTGCAAGCTGCGATCGGGCGCAAGGCATGACAATCGAGCGCATTTGGGAGACCCAGATGCGGAAATACCTGTTTTCCACTTAGAATTAGGTTTTACAAATCCTAATTGGACTAGGGTTTTGTTCTCCGATTTTATTAGCTTTTCTAGGGTTTCCAGGTCTTTCTAACGCCTATAAATAGACATATAGGTCTCTTAGAAAAATAGACAATTCCAAAGAGAAGAATTTGGAGGCTACTTCAAGAAGCATTTCCCGGTTTCTTCTTTTGCTTTTCTTTTTAGTTTTAGTTTCATTATGTGTAACTAAACAATTGTTAGGGCTAGATTGAAGCTCTAATCATGTCTTTTTAAGTTTAATATTAGTGTCTTCGTTTCAAACATATGTGGTTATTTTAATTGATTCTGCCTATGTAATTGAATTCCCCTTGTGAATGTGTCTCACCATTATTTGCTTGTGATTGGAATCTGTTAATTAAGTCAATTTAGATGACCGAATCTTTGGCTTAATAAAGTGACAAAATAACCTCATCATGGGTTCTTAGCTTAATCAACATGGAAACTAGGAGTAGATACCATGCCCTAGGATTCATGTGTTTGTCGATCTCCATAGAATTATGTTTTCCTAAAGAACAACTTAGTAGATACCAAGATAAAATCCTTTAAGGAAGAAAAGGATTAGAGTAGATACCATACTGTTGTGCAAAAATCTACCTAAATTAATAGGTAAATAATTGTACATTTTACCTGCAAGTGCACAAGGTCAATATGGTAGTATAGGGTGCAAGTACTGGATCATTCCCACGAGGATTGCTGAATTTATGTTTAAAAATAGATTCCTTAAGCAAAAGTAAAATAAAGATTGATTGTTGAAGTGAGGATAACAAAGGGTAGGGCTTTGATATCCACCACTAATTATATTAAGCTAATATATCAATATGCCAATGCTTTGATCAAGTTATGCATATTTAATGTTTGCCAACCTGAGGGCATAGGTGTATACTCCTTAAGCTATTGATTTCCCTAAGCAACGAGTTAGGCATGGGTGTATACTCTAACTCTTTTCTTTCCTAAAGGATTTAGCATGGTAAATACTAAGTTGTTCTTTAGAAAAGCATATGTTCTATAGAAATCGACAAATACACGAGGCCTAGGGCTTGGTGTATACTCCCAGTTCCCAATGTTGATTAACCCAAGAATCGCAGTGTGGATTCTTTTGTTACTTAAGTTAAACCCAGGACTCGGTCATCCAAATTGATATAACTAACAAGTCCATACCATATGCACATGTTGATCAGGTATACACATATGAGGAATTCATGCAAGCAGGTATTAATCAAGTTAAATAGCACAACATGATCATCACAACGCGCCAATATTGAAATATTAATTTAACATAACTAAGGCTTCAATCTAGCCCTACTAAGTAAATTAGATACGCACAAAGTTGATGTTAAACATCTTCATAAAATAAAAGAAAAAAAAGGAAATAATAAACCCGAGACTTGACTTGAGAGCTCTTATTCTTCTCCCTTCTCCAAGCCTGTCTATTCTAAAGGCTTAGGAGTCTATTTATAGGCTTTAGAAGTCCTTGGAAAAGTAGTAAACCCTAGGAATTTCGTAGGGTTTCAATCCTATTACAATTTGGAGTTTGAAAAACCCTAATATGGAAATAGGGACATTCCAGCCGCCACTTGGGATGCCTCCTGCGCACGGGTGCGATCGATCGCAACTCGTGTGCGCTCGATCGCAGGTCTGCGATCGATCCTTCTTTTGGCCTGTGCTCGATCGCTCCTGGCCTGGCTCGTGCAGTATCTTCTCTGGTATTGCGCTCGATCGCAAGTACCCTACGATTGATCGCAGTACTAGGGAGCTCCAATTTTTCCCATCTTCTCTTTTTGAGCCCAAATCACCCAATTTTACTTCACTTTCTTCCAAAAGCCTGTAAAAACATCAAAAACACAAAAACGAATTAAAATTACCTAATTAACTACAACCAAAGGATTAAAACATGTAAGATAAGGGCTGAAAATATGAATATTTTAGCACTTATCACATACCTAATCCATTGCTTAGGGAGATCAATAATTTAAGGTGTAGATACCATGCCCTTAGATTGACAAAAATTAAAATACCATGTGATTGGAACATTGATCTAATATTTTCTTAATTAGTATAATTTGTGGTGGATATCAAAACCTTAACCTCTTCATCATCTTTAAATCTTTTCACCATTGCAAATCTGTGACAATTTGGCAATTTAATTTGGGAAAATCAATTATAAATAAAATGAACAATCTTCGTGGAATGATCTCGCATTTGCCCAACTATACTATTGTTGGATTTTGTGCACTTATGAGTTAAAACATGCTAAGTATTTGCCTATTAATTTAGGTGTGTATTTGGTACAACAAGTTTTTGGCGTCGTTGTTGGGGATTGTTTGATTTTGTTTAGAATTTCTTTTCCCTTAGTTTATTTTTCTCGTTAATTTTCATTTTTCTTGTTTTCAGATTTCAGGAAGTTGAGTTCCTAAAATTCGAATGCCGAAGCAACTCATCATAATTCGAATACGAGAGTTCAGACCTCGTTCGAACTTCTTTGCATTCTTCTCTTCATTAGGTATGAGGTATATGCTGAATCGTGACAACTGCAGAAACTTCGCAGCGTACTCAATCACCATCATACCTCCTTGAACCAAGTCCAGAAATTCTCGCATCTTACCCTCCTACACGACTCTGGGAAAGAAGTGCCGATTAAACTCATGCTTAAAAATATCCCAAGTAATGGCATTCTCTGATCCCAAATCAGCGACAAGCACCACCTTTTTGTCCTGCCACCCGCGTTTAGCTTCCCCAATCAACTTATAAGTAGCATAAGCCACCTTCTGCTCATTGGCGCATCCAATAGTGGTCAACAACTCCTCCACATCGTTCAGCCAATTCTCTGCGCTGATGTGATCGCCTCTCCCATCGAAGCTCTCCGAATAATGACTACAAAAGTCCTTCAAAGAACAACCAGCTCCTTCAACTGGCTGCCTTGTGACCTTATCTCGATCTAAGGCAGGCACTAGCTGGCCAATCGCATCCATCACCTGACTTCCCGGAGGCGCTGCTTCGTAGATTGGAATGTCCGCAGGCTTAGGGGTAAGCATTGTCCTCAGGGCTTCTGATTTCTAACGCGTTAGGTCCAATTACTGGGTTCCTTCGTGGTGGCATTCTCTACAACAAAGAGCAGAGTTAGAACCGACTCGTCTAGAATCAAACGACCAACCTAGAGGTTACGTCCTAATAGCTCATCTATCCTATCTCTAGTGTGATCATAGCCTAAGTGCTTTTTTCCTTTTATCTTATAGTCTTTTCAGAGCATAAGGCTCTAATACCAACTGTAACGACCCCGATGGGCAATTCAATTAACTTGTAATTGATCACATAGTTCGTCTCCCAGCCCTATCCCTCACGGGACAAGACTTAGGGATTTCAACCTCTCATAGACGAGAGACCTTAGCAGAAGACTTTCTAAACTATAGGAATAAAAAGCATTGCATACACAACCACACATTCATACACCAGAGTAAACAAATACCTCATAATATAAAAATAATCATCAAATGTACCGGTCATTAGACCACCATCAAATAAAGTTACAATCCATAATGTAATTGTCTTAACAAAAGATCAACAGATCAAATCCTAAGTTTAAGCAAAGCTAAGGAAATAACAATCTCGATCATATCAGCTCTGGTGGTTCCTCCATCAGTCCACATAGAGTGTAACCAAACTGGATCCAAGTCCTCAAAAATTACTGGAATCAGGTCCTGCGCAATCACCCACGTCTGCTCCGAAGGCATCTCCATCTAAGCTACCTAAACTGCGCAATTATTCATAATGGAGGGGAAAAAGCATAAAATAAAGGGTAAGTCTAAAGACTTAGTGAATGACAGTTTTTGTAATGAACTCTGGTTTTTATAAAGTATGCAGCAGTTCCATCATGACAGTTTATCATTAATGTGATATAGATATATGATATATGAATATGATCTATAGTAACAGTCATAGCTCAACAGTATTGTCTATTCGAAATATTACCCATTCTCAGCAGGGTTAGCACTGTCCCGAGGGACTTATAATACAATGCCGGTGCCCCAACCATTGTACATTACTAAACATCCCATTAGTGGCACGACCGAGTCCGACCTTGGGTGGCCTACACCACTAATGATATTCGTCTTGTAATGACCAGCCATTAAGGAATTACTATGCCTGATCACGAAACTATTGGATCCAAAGCCCACATAACGATATACACATTTGACCATAAAGTTAACATGTATAGTAAGCCCATGGCCATTATACCACACGTACCAGTGTACCATGTCATAAGATGCAACTTATCTTGTCTGTATTTTACATGCTAGCTTTTTTACGAGTCTCACTTTGTTAAAATATTCAGCACAACATTTTTCTCAAAAGTGCTAGAGTTCATGTGCACAAGAATAAATCGTGAGAGTTGCAAATATGCAAATTTTGATATATAAAATAGTAGTGCAGTCATGGAAAGTAACAGCGAGCATTATATGAGTTAAAACTCACCTAGGTCAATTAAATCCTCTGTGTATTCCTTCAACAAGTTCGGGTCCTCTAAATATGTGGAAAACCTTCTATTAGCCCTAAGTCTGACTAAATCAACCTTAGAGCATGAAAATAGGAGCTATTGGACGGCCGACCAAAATAGCGTTCCCTGTAACGCTTCTGACCGTACGTTCGGGTCCAATGCCGTATGTCCGCCCATAACGTTTAAGGTAGAACCTTATTTTTTCCATTCGTCGTCCTATCCCCCCAAATCGATTTCTAAGGCTATCAAGAGGCTTTCTAAGACTACATATCTCAAAACAATGTCTCCATGCAATAGAAAACATAATGGATTGCTAAACCCAACTCCAAACAACATCAAACATATAATATGTCTAAATCTCAACCTAACATCTAAGCTAATCTATAAAGCATTAAAAGAGCATAACGACTTAGAAAGAAAAGGTTAGGTGCATAAGGTTACCTTCAAGAAGCAACCTTCAAGAAAACACATCTCCTTCTCCACAAAACACACAATCTCACAAGAACACACTCACAAAAGGGTTTCTAGAAGCCTAGGGGCGAGTTTGAACGAGAAAAGGGCGAGGGTAGGGTTAGTAATTTTTAGAAGAGAAAAGCTGGAGATGTTCACCAACTCTTCTGAAAAGTAGCGGATGTCCGATACTATTGGGGAGTACGTCCGGTACTATTTACACAGCGGTCCAAAAGTTGTATCGTACGTCTAGGTATTAACCAAAGGTTTTCCAAAAACTAGCGTACGTCTGGTGGTCCCCTATCGTACGTCCTTGTACTATTAGCAGAGTACAATGTACTATTAACAGCGTACGTACGGTGGTCCCCATGCATACATCTGCCAACCCTAGCGTACGTCTGGTTCGAATGTCCAAATTCCCAAAATGCACCTCTAACGATCGTTAGTGGCCTAAAAATCCAAATTAACCCTCTAACTAAGCAACCTAAGCTTAGTTAATTATTTGGGTCACTACACCTTCCTGGCTTTCCAACTGGAAGAGGCTGGGATAGAGTCGAGGGTATTAGAAATAATCGCTGCAATGCGCCAATCTTTAGGAATAGAAGAATATATATATATTTTTTGACATGTCTGCATAAGAGGGGGGAGGGGGATTCGAACTAGTAACCTCCGCTTCATTAGGCGTAGTCCCAGCCGATACCTTCAATAATAAAATGACCCAGCCAGTGACGGAAGGAGGAGGGGACTGGGGTAGGCCATGCCCCCCCCCCCCCCCAACCAAAATAAGGAAAAAAAATTATAATTAAAAATAAATAAAATAAAAAAAGGTAAAGCTTCCAATTTGTTCTAGTGTTAACAAGTTGGAACCTAAAATATACTATTATTATGAAATTTTCTCTTTCATTTCAACTTTTTTTCTTTGTGAGTACATTAGCAAAGAAGAAAAAAACAAAAAAGGCCCTAGGAAGGCCAAGCGGGGGGAGGTAGATCCTTTCCACTGACAATGGGGAGAGAGAGAGAAAGAGAGGGTAGATGGGAATGCTACCAAAAAAAGATATAGCTACAACCCATTTTACCACTGTGTGGGCACAAAAGTTTGCACTTATGTTGACCTTCTTCGCTTTCTAATTGGAAGAGGCTGGGATAGTAGAGGGTATTAGCAATAATTGTTGCAATGCGCCAATCTTGAGGAATAGTAGGATATTGAAGACCCATAATAACAATATGTGAATCACCTTCAATAATAAAACGACCCAGGCAGTGACAGAGAGAGCAGGGGACCGGGGTAGGCCATGCCCCCCCCCCCCTCCCCAAAAAATTTAAAGTTTTAATTTTAGTCATCCTCCACCCCCCCCCCCCCCCGGCCCAAAAAAAAAAAAAAAATTGGTCCTATTTTTAAATTTTTTGGCCCTATCTAAAGGTTTTTGGCCCTTACTTTCAAATGCCTACTTTTTTGGCCATTACAGTAGTCTTTAGTTCATAAAAAAAAAAATAATAATAATAAAAAAAAAGTTTTTTTTTTTTTTAATAAAAAAATTCTAAAGAACCGAACCAAAAAAAAAATGGCTAGCCCCCTCCCATTAAATTTCCTGGTTCCGTCCCTGGACCTAACTTAAGAGAGGAAGCCAGAGACACTGCCAAACGAGTTGCCAAGGCTTCTCCATAATTGGGATGGCAAGAAGCACAAAATTGAGAAACCATGTTAATAATATGTCCAACTGCCACTTGTACGGAATAGGAGTCCATAATAGTAGAATCAAAATTAATTTTAAACCAATCTGATGGGGGGTACCACTTTTCCACGGGAGGTGTGGATTGTTGCTTCCATGCATTGAAGTGTTCTTGAGCAATCTTGTCAATATTCTTAGAGATGAAATGTGCATCAAAAGAACAACCATCATGGAAGGCTTTGTTTCTATAAAACCATAAAAGAGCACATGCCACCGTAGCAAAAATTTGAAATTTAAGATGATCTTCATGAGGAATGGCCAAAGTGGATCTCGAAGAGATAATCAGTTTAATCCAGTTAAGCATACTACAAGAATTTAGAGCAGTAATGTCCAATGGCTAGATAGAATTTCTCCACACTATTCGAGCAAATGTACAATTAAAGAATAAATGTTGTAGAGAATCAATAGCAACTTTGCATGGAGGACAATGATTTTCTGAATTTAAAGGGAAAATGGAGTTCAACCGAGCCTTAGTAGGAATAATATCCCAAGCAATTCTCCAAAGGAACAATTTCAGTCGATCAGTTAACTTTAGCTTCCATAAAGATTTCCATAACATACTACCATAATTTGAGGCTAGATCTAGAGATCGACTTTCAGAATGGTGTGATAGGCTGAATAGGTTTTGAATCTACCAAAGCATGAAGGAGTCCAAAGATAAATAGGTATTGGCTCATTTGAGATACGTATTTTTAATATTTTTGTAATAGTGATCGTATCAAACAAGGAAGAGAGTAATGAATAATTCCAATTCAAAGATGAGGGTAGGGCTGGCAAAACAGATTACGACCTGTGGGTACCCATTACACGATTAGCTTATACACGAACACGACCCGTTTAGCTAAACAGGTAATTGGGTCTGACACAATTATACACGAAAAATAGCCAGGTAACCCGATACGACCTGGCATAAATATATGAATTATGATACCCAAACAGAGCGTGGCTGAGGCGATGGCGAGGAGGGAGAGAGAGAGAGAGAGAGCTGAGACTTGAGAGGGAGAGAGACCGACAGTGGAGGCGCGGGGCAACTGGGCTGGGCAACAGGGCATCTGAGAGTTTAGCGTTTTTTTTCCTATTAAAAAAAAAAACTGGTCTGGCGGGTTTACCCACCAGACCTAATTAGTAACCGGGTTTGGCAGGTCGACCTGTCAGACTTGAACAATAACCGTGTCTGGTAGGTCGACCCGCCAGACACTAAATTACTGGGTCTTAATCGGGTACCCAAACCTGATAAGACCAAACCTAATACCTGTTTTTTCGTGTCGGGTTTGCGGGTCGTGTCAAAATTGCCAACCATAGTTGAGGGTATGATGAGGTCTCAGATGCATTTAGAGGGAAAATTTTTGTTCCTTGGAAATTTTGGCAATGGTTTAAAGGTAGGGATAGTGGGAATCCATGGGGAAGTCCAAATTGGGAGATTTGAAGAATTTGCAACTTTTAAACAACCACCAGATAACAAAAGAGGTTTGCATTTTTTAATACCTTTCCATAAGAAGGATGCTACAGTAGAGTTTTGAGAAGATAGAAAATTACCATATTTGATGTATTTTCCTTGTAGTTGTTTTACCCAAACTGCATCATGATTGGTAAGGATTTTCCATCCTAGCTTTGCGATCAAAGCTAAATTCACATCTTTCATAAGGCAAAGGCCCAAACCACTTGTATCTCAGGGGATGCACATTGAGCTCCAGGGTTTGAGGGAAATATTTCTAGATTTCTTTTTTGGGGAATCCCCACCAAAAGTCTTTGAACATTTTATCAAGAGTCTTGCTAATGGAATTTGGTAAAAGGAATGTGCTCATAGCACAGGAAGGGATCGCCACAGCTGTATATTTGATAAGCACTGATCTGCCTGCTTGAGATAGAGTTTTAGCACACCAACCATCAATTTTTCCCATGACCTTTTCCAAAATAGGTTGAAAAGCCACTTTTTTGGATTTGCCTATATGAAGAGGAAGACCAAGATAAATTAGGTTGAAGCTGTAGGTCTATATGGAATAATACCCTTGATGTTGTGGATGACCCAATTTGGTGTGCTTTTGCTGAAATGGATAGAAGATTTGGATGCATTGATTGCTTGCCCAAACCAACTGCTATAGGAATCTAAACAAGATTTAATAGTAGAAGCTTCTGCAGATGTTGCTTCTGCAAAGATAATAAGGTCATCAGCAAAGAGAAGATGTGAAATAGGAAGAATAGTTCCTGGCAATTTTAATACCCTTTAGAAGACCAAGAGATTCTTGTTTATGTAATAAACAAGACATGACTTTAGTGCCCAGCAAAAATAGGAATAGGGATAATGAATCACCTTGACGCAAACCTCTAGCTGGAGAGAAAACACCAAAAGGACTACCATTTATCATAATGGAGAAGGAAGTGGATGTGATACAGATTCGTATCCAATTAATCCAAACAGGGTGAAACCCAAGTTTGGACATAATGGATAAAAGAAAATTCCATTCCATTTGGTCAATGCTTTCTTCATATCAATTTTTACAGCCATAAGACCACCTCTACCTTTTTTGGATTTGAGAGTATGAATCAATTCATGAGTTAATATAGAATTATCCTGGATATTTCTTGAAGGTACAAAAACATATTGATATGGAGAGATAAAATGATGAAGAAGTCGTTTAAACCTGTTTTTCAAAATTTTGGAGATGATCTTGTAAATAATGTTCTAGAGTTTCAAATTAACTGAGAAAGGACCCAATTGCTTAGGAACCCGAGCAATAAAAGTGTGATTTTGTTCTTTCAATAGATGATTATTCTTGAAGATGTTCCAAACACTCTGGAGAACAACGTCCTTGACAACGCACCAATATTTTTTATAGAATAAGGCTATAAATCCATCAGGGCCCAGAGCTTTGGTCGATCAGACATTGAAGATTTCCTGTTCTGATGGAATAGAGCAAAGATTAATATTTTCTTCCTCAAAGATAGAGTAGTCAAATAAAGACAAAAGATCATCTGTGATAATAGGATTTGATGTAGCAAATAAATTATGGAAATGATATGTGAAGCAATAGCCAATCGCAGGTCTATCAGAAATCCATATTCCTGATGATAATTTGAGCTGATCAATAGCATTCCTGCGTCTCTTGATTAGTGTTGAAGTATGAAAGAATCTTGTATTCAGATCTTTACAGGTGAGCCATGTTTCTATGGACTTGCTTTTCCAGAGAATTTCTTCGTGAAGAAGTAGATCATTAAGCTGATTTTTAAGAGTGAATTCTTCATCCGAAGTCTGTGGTGAGTAACTGGATTGTTGAGTGGTATCAATCTGATTAATGGTATTATCAATTTTATTTCTGATTTTACCATAATGAAGAGTACTCGAGATCTTGAGGGCAATTTTGGTGGATTTCAGTTTTCTGGTTAGTGAGTAAGCTGGAGAACCTGAATGAAATGTATCCCAAGTTGCTGAAATAACATTAACACATGATGGATCCTTTGTCCAAAACTCTTTGAAGCGAAAAAGTAGGAGAAGATAGAGAGTTGAGGTAGAGGTATTTAGTAGAATTGGATTATGGTCCGAGACAAGAGCTGGGAGGTGCTGCATACAAAAAGTAGGAAAGAGATGAACCCACTGAGTGGATGCTATCCCTCTATCTAATCTTTCTTTGATAAGATGTTTACCATGCCTATGATTAGACCATGTAAACGGATTGCCAATAAAACCTAAATCAACAATACCAAAGGAATCCATAAAATTTTGGAATAAATCATTTGAAGAGCTTGCATAAGGCCTACCACCAATTTTTTCATATTGATTTAAAATCATATGAAAATCACCAATGCAAAGCCACGACCCATTGTAATTTTTAATGACTTTTGCAATCAAATCCCAAAATTTAAATTTGTGTTTGTTGTGAGGAGAACCATATATACAAGACAATAACCAAGGTTGTTGTGGAGGATCAAAATAGCACCAAGCACTTATTGTATTAACATTTGTTAGAAAACAATCAAGTTCCACACCGTTACGGCATGCCAACAAAAGTCATCCTTTAGTACCACAAGGAGGTGCATGGGCCATCAAAAAGAAACCAAGCCTGCTCAGAATAGTACTAGCAACAAGAGGATTAGCTTTAGTTTCAGAGAAGAACATAACATCATGAGAATGTTTTCTAACCTTAACCCTTAGACTACGAATTGCAGAGGCATGGGTTAACTCTCTACAACTCCATGCAAGGAACTTCATGGATTAGGAGGGGGCCTAGGCTGACCCACCTCCTTAATATCTGTCACCTCCAAAGAAAGAAAATCTCTAGCAGCATTGCCCCTTGGATAAATTTTGTTGGCGGTCTGGTTGCCTCTCAAAGCCCTAAAAAACCTGCGTGATAAGGCAGGGGTCCCCTACAGTGGATATTATATTGGTTTTGCCTCTTTGAGAGTTAATACTAGTACCTTGCCCTTGAGATCCAGTAGAGCTACTAGAGTCTGGAGGATGAGTCTTAGTTGGAGACAATTTAATATTTGAGCTGCCTGGAATTGAGGTGGTATAACTTTGGTTGTGAGATCCAATAGAGCTGCAGGAGATCAAATGATCAAGCTTTGTTGGAGCTAGAATAGCATATGGGCTGCCTAGAAGTGATGGGGATAATGGGTTATCCATACATGCTGACTCCATGCTTATGGGAGGCATTGAATTTCTAAGAGTTCTCAATAATAGTGCTGCTATCTCCAAGCTAGTCATAGAAGCAGTACAAGGCGATCATGGAGTCTTTATTTTCTTCAAGGACGTGGGGTAGGGTATTTCATCCATGTCAGAGATCCTTTTTTTTTTTTTTTTCTTTGGAGTTTGAGGGAATATTTGAGGGTAGAGGAGAAGAGGGAGCTGGAAAGATTGGGGGGGCACAATGGAATGGGAATAGGACCTGGGTGTAAATGGAAGAGTTTGAGGAGGGTGTGGTTTTGGGCGGGTATGGATGATGATGGGTAAGGGAAGGTATATTGTGGAGGGGGAGCTGGAGAAATAGAGGTGGTGGTTATGGTACTGAATTAAGAGGTTGGTATGAAAGGACGAGTTTGAGGAGGGGGAGTTTTGGGGGAACATGGGTGGAAACAGGTAAGGGAAGGTGATTTGTGGGATGATTTACGTGGTGGGTTAGGTCTGGAATTTAAGTGAAAAGGTTGAGGGAACCTAATGGGTCTATAAGGGTGAGTTATAGGATCATTTGGAGGAGTCCTAATTTGAAATGGGGTAGGCTGGTTGAAGTCATTGGGCTTGGTAGAGGGGTAGTCTGAAATTTCTTGAATATGGGTTATAATGGAGTCCATAGTGTATTCAAGCCCATATCCATAGAAGAAAGGATAAGTGAAATTTGGATCACTACTCACCTCCAGGCTCCATGAGAGGTGACAATCGAAGCTTCAGAAGAAGCCGTTGCATGGCCATCCGATGATAACCCATATTCTGATTCTTCCAAAAATGTAGTTGAAGCGATTCGAGGATTGGAAAAAGTAGTGGCCTTCAGTGATAAACTATATCTAACTTGAGGAGTGGCAAAATGGAGGATCTGGACAATTGATTTTTGTATGCCCAATTAGTTTTATTATTATCTTGTAATTCAATTATTATCTTGCTAATTGATTTTTTTATTATTATTTTTCTTGTAATTCAATAATCGGCTTGGCCCAAAGTCACAGTCAAATTATGGTGTGAATTTTTGTCAGTCTATTTACATGTTATTTTGTAACAATTTTGAAATCAATGAAGAATGATAATTTTTTAGTAAGATATTTTTGTAAGAGGTAAGATTTCTCTTTTTGAGGTGCAACTCATCTTCCTTTTGGCGGTGTGTAGTGAACCTTTTGCTTGAACAATAATAAGAAGTGATTAATCACTACAAAAAAATTACAATTTATTGACGGAGGTTTACTGACGTGTCAGATGACCTGACACGTCAGTAAACACGCCTGACGGGGCCATCCTGACGTGTGTAAGGCGTGAAGAATGTGGGTGTCAGGAAATGAGAATTCTTGACGTGCCATTTTTCACACGTCAGGAAATGCTGACGTGTTGAAATCAACACGTCAAAAAGAATTCCTGACGTGTCAACTTATGACACGTCAGGAATTCCTGACATGTCAATTTTTGACACGTTAGAAAATTTTTTTGATGTGTCAACGTGGCGCGTCAAAAAATTTCTGACGTGTGGAAAATTTGACACGTCAGGAGTTACTGACGTGTCAAATAATGACACGTCAATAATTCCTGACGTGTGAAAAATTGACACGTCAGGAATTATTGACGTGTCATTATTTGACACGTCAGGAATTCCTGACGTGTCAAAAATTGACACGTCAATAACTTTGATTCGTTTTGAAATTTTTTTTCCCTCCCCCCTATATTTTTTGTGATTAATTTCAGGACTATACCCGAATTTTGTGTTACGATTAACCTGATATTCAATCTATCCATCAAATCAATGCAAATAATATACAATTTTTCCATCAAATAACATACATCATATCCATTAACAGCAATCACAAATTATCCAAGAAAACTAACTTCAACACATCAGAATATCACAAATAACATAATATATATACACCAATCACAAACTATCCATCAAAACTAACTTCAACATGCCAAAATGACACAAATCACAAACTATACACCAAGACTAACTTCAACACACCAAAATGACACAAATAACATAATATACACCAATCACACAAACTATCAACGAAAACAAACTTCAACACACCAAAAATGGCACATACTAACTATCTATACACCAATTACAAACTATCCACCAATTACAAACTATCCACCAAAACAAACTTCAACACATCAAAAATGACACATACTAACATAATATACACCAATCACAAATATAATTACATCAACTTATACACAAGTGTGAATGACCTAAAATTCTCAACCAGACTATCGATCATTGACATCCATAGCATCCTCTCGACGATGTCCATTACCTGCAAATGATAAAACAAACAATATTCACCAATAAAACAACCACCAAACAAATAAAATCCACTAACTGCAGATGATAATACAAACAATCATTGAGCCCGAATACAAACAATCACGTCGATAACGTGAAAGAAAAATGACTGAATATTCACCCAACTCAGTTGCATGTTAATTCTTCCACAGTAAATGATATAACTAAAATATATAAAACTTTGAAGGTAGCAGAAAATTCATATAAAAAACAATAGAAAAACATTAAGTCAATATATATGCATGGTCACAGAGCAATCAATAATATATAGACATGAGAGAATGAACTTCGTTTTTCTCATGGCAATTATATGAGACATATGATATTTTTCTTTTTTCCATTGCAATTATAGAACTTCCATATAGGTTATTAATGTTGGGAATTCAATGGAAGATATGATAAAAACAAAGGAAAAGCACCCTCTCTAGCATTCAGTGCATTTATATCTATTTATATTTAGAGTTACAAAATTAAGTTTGTGAATAATTATTCTTGATGAGTTCGATCTGCATGTGTTGCTTTGTTCCATGCAGTTATATCCATTTATACGTGCATGAATAATTCTAAATAATTATCTCAATCAACACTATTTCATAGTATACCAAATTGAAGCGAACAATTTAGAAGTTCACCAAACCAACCATGATATATAAACCAAATTTAACCAAGAGTTACAACATCATTAATTATTTAGAATGACTACAACATATCCAAACTCTTAATTTAGAAGTTCATATATATATATATATATATATATATATATAGACAGTTCTAAAACTAAATTGACTACTAACAAAGGTCATACCTGATCCACTGTCGACCGACAATCGCACCATCGCAACGGGTGGGGAAGCACTGTCTGGTGGAGTGTACAACCGCATCAGCTCCTCGAGTTGGCGGAAACGGGCATCAAACCTTGCTTGACGTTCAGCCTCCTGTTCAGCTACCTGTCGAGCTATCCGCGCATTGTTCTCAGCCATCTGCTCCGCCACTTGCTGAGCTACCCGCGCATTGTTCTCGGCCAACAACGCATCTATCTCTTCCTTGTGCTTCGCCCTCTCCGCCTCAAGCGCTCTATCAAGTGTGTCTTGTGATATCGTGGAGTACTTGGCATTTTCTGACCTTGCCTGTGACAGTGTATAGTATGAGCGAATGGTCCCCCGCACAGGCAGAATATTTGGTCCAGCCATCCGAACCCTACCGGCATACTCAGGCTTATTTCCAATTGCCTGGTCAAATGCGTCGTTTGGCACCCACCTTATAGTTTCCTCTGTGATGCTAGACGATGCTGCAGGGTCGGTGGGTATAAGCTCCTTCATCCGTTCCTGTTTGTCACATTAAATATTGAGTCAGTGGGGCGCACAACTGTTAATCGAAAATAATTTATCAAATATACAAGCAAGACAATATATGAAAGGTGAGTAGTAGCATACCCATCTCTCCTTTACAATATCATTCGGATATGAACCGTTCTTCTTTGTGTGTGAACGGACGTAATTTTGTGCCCGAGTAGGTTGATGGCCTAAACGTTCGGCCTGCAGATAACATAGGACATACATATACCATATTAACATATAAAATGATGACATGTACGTTCACATCTATAAGTATAGGATAAATTACACACTTACCTCCTCATGTGTCAACCTGGCATAACTCTTTGATCCGGTGCAATGCGGTGAATCATTTAATGCTCGCAATGTCTTCATTTTCGCCGCATACTCCTACACAGTTAACACTTTTAATATGTTAATACTAATACAATTACATACAATTAGGGTCACTACACAACACAAATAGTTTAACTCATGATCTACCCTATTCTCCTGGGTACACCATCTCTCTAATAATATATCCAAGTCGACAGCATTGTACTCTCCCAGCCTCTGTCCCCCCAGTCTTGCCCGTATAGTGTCCGGAATATCTTCCTCGGTAATGGCACAAATTTTTTTAAGATCATGCCTCCATGTCCGCAGCTTGGAGCCCATATCCTGAAATGCTTCATCCTTCACAGCTTCCAAGTTGTACTTGGGCGGGACGAAAAAGTATGCCTGCACAAGATCAACATTGACAAATTAAAAAAACTTAACATATGTGTATATGCATATAGATATAAACACGCATATATATTTGCAACTTAGAGCGTATATATACATATATACGCTCTAAGTGTCATCATATTATTAAAAAACATACCATCAAAGCGTCCCAAATATCCTCCTTGGTACGGTCCGGTACCTTCGACCAATCGTCTGGTATTCGGACAAAATTGCCGCTCCTAATTATGTCTCCGGTCATCCGCCTAAACCTCACGGCGCTAAATCCAACTGGCTGGAATGATGCATTGTACTCCAGTATGATCCGTTTGCCAGAGGGGGACTCCCGGCCGCCTATGCGAGTCTAGAATGGTGCACACCTCGATGATGGTGTTTCCTTCAGAATCGGTACCTAACAAATTTAAAATTAGAAAGGTAAGTTATTTCGAATTCAATATTAACTAACAAGTAAATTAAAACATAATATGTACGACATTAGAGCATATACACTTACTTATGGTCCGGACCTGCCGAGGGCCTAATCGGTCGCTGGGAGCAGGGTCGGTGGGCTGCGGGTCATCAGTGGCCTGTGCCCCACCAACCATGTCTTCTTGGGCCTGTGTCTCTGTATCATCCATACCTGCTTTGCATTTTTTTAGAATGTTTAGAATTCTCTGAAGTTGTAGTTGTAGTTAAATATAATTAATATTGCATCAATATAGTTAAAAATTTTCAAACTTATGAATCTTTAAAAAAAAACAGGCGGGCGTACCTGCGCTATGCTGGGTGTCTAGCCGCTCGACGTCACCCTCAGCACACTGTCGTAACTCGCTGTCCCGGTACGACCCAATCCGATACCCCATCTGCGCCATGCCTACCCGACTGTATGGAGCATGTACAGGGGTCTCCCCTCCCATAGTACCTGGAAGGACTGGTTTATATCCTTCCTGTATCCCTAGAAGCTGAGCAACGTCTTGTTGCTCGCTGTCATCAAGTTGGACTGCCGGAGACCCAGGCGACATCGACTGCCGCAATACGGCCGAGCCCCTGCGTGCTCTCTTCTTCCCCCTTGTACTCATGGTACCCTGTGAAAAAACACCACAAACCCAATTAATTTGATATAAAATGTATGAAATATTCACTACCTTAAGTATGCATGACTCATAATGGTACATAAGATATATATCAGATTTTAGCATATGCACAGATTAATTAAGTGTGTTGATGTAATGTGCATGTAGTGACCAACTACCAATCTAAACGTACATATGAAATTAACTATACAAATATATATACATACGCTTGGGTTGGATCTAAGTCGTGTTTGACGTATTCGATATGATCTTGTATATTGTGATCAAAATTTCTGGGCAGTATGAGGGGCTCACACTCGTGGTAATTGGCACATGAATCTGGATGTCCGTCACCCTGACCAACGTCGTATATGTTTCTAGGTTTGGTCGTTACTGCGCAAGCCCAATCTAGGCACCTATCATCTTGTACGTAAAATACCTGGTCAACTTGTGAAGTTAGCACATACGGCTCATCAGAAACTAGTTCTCCCGTGTGGACAAGGTTTTTGAAGTTGACAAGTACTATACCATACTCATCCACCTTGTACCCCTTGTCCCTGGTGTTGTCTGCCCAATCACACCTAAACATTACGTACTTAGTCCTGTTGTAATACTCAACCTCAAGTATTTCCGTTAACTTTCCGTAGTACGTGTCGCCATCAAGAGTCAGCACACACACCCCGCTGTTCTGGGTCCTCTTTCCGGCATCAGATGCAATAGTGCGAAATAGTTTGCCGTTAACCACATATCTATTGTATCTGACTGCTGCCTCCCTCCGCCCTCTACAATGCATGACCAATTTGTCACCAAGTTCCTTCCTAGAGCGCTCGTCCAATCGATCGACCTGTGAATATATTACGTACAATGAAAACATACGGTTACTAACTTTACTTGATTTTAAAAAACATAGCACGCAAATAACTCCGACAATTGCTTTAGGTAAACATGACATCATTCTTACGTAGTCACGGTACCACTCGCAAAACAAGTCATAATGTTGGGTTTCCAACTGAGCCTCTGTTGTTCGTCCCCTATTGCATGATCGCCTAAGCGTATCTATGTGCATCCTACAATTCGAAATTATGTTAATTATAATTCAATACGAACAGTACTGTCACATGTTCATTGAGCATGCAAGGTGCGGGCAAAAGATATCGACTTACGTCCGCAATTGATGAAACTCGTCCAAGTTGAACATAATATACCGGTGTATCTGTGTCATTGTGATTCGGTCGAGCCGAACTCGTGTTCCATTTCCCTTCGAACCATCCGGATTTCTTTGTATCCTATTGTGAAAGGTTGGTGTGTTCTCTAAATATCTCGAACAAAACGTCACCAACTCAGTTGCAATGTAGCCCTCCGCAATGCAGCTCTCAGGAGCCGCTTTGTTGCGCACATTAGATTTGAATACTCCAAGGCTCCTAAAAATGAACCAATACATATTTTTAGTTTAGTTAGTACTTGACATGTATTGGCACCTTAAACCCAAAAATGCAAGAATATCCACAAACACATTTTACCTTTCTGCCGGATACATCAATCTATATTGTACTGGTCCACCGAGTCGGCATTCACGGATAAGATGCACGACCACATGAACCATACTCGTAAAAAGGTTGGGGGAAAAAACCTGTTCCATCTTGCACAACGTGATACAGACGTCACGTTGTAGTCGGTTAATATCTTGTTCGGCCAATGTTGTTGAACATAGGCACCTGAAGAATGTGGACATCTTAACAAGAGGTCTAACCACGTTGCTTGGAAGTGATCCACGCAATGCAATAGGTAGAAGCTGCTGCATCAATACATGACTGTCATGACTCTTTAACCCGGATATCGTACGGTCCTTAAGTCGTATACAACGAGAAATGTTCGAAGCATATCCGTCGGGCACCCTTACATTTCGTAGCACTTTCAAAAAATGTGTTTTATCATCCTTGGACATCGTGTGGGTAGCTTGTTGAATATAAGTCTTACCATTCTGCGGGTCCACAAATGGATGAAGTGTACGTCTCAAACCTATTTCTTGCAAATCTAAGCGGGCGCCGAGGTTGTCCTTTGTTTTCCCTGGAATGTCCAGTATTGTACCAAGTATGTTGTCCATCACGTTTTTTTCTATATGCATAACATCAAGATTATGCCGCAATAAATTATCTTTCCAATACGGCAACCTAAAGAAAATACTTTTTTTCTTCCACACCACATTAGGAGTATTTGTCTTCTGCTTGTTTGCTTTTTCTTTCTCAGCCTGCCTTTCCTGACCGGCGTTCTCATCCCCAAACACCATCCCTTTTAATTGGCTTATGACTTCATCTCCACTTAGTACATCAGGGGCACATTCTAGCTCTACGGTGCCGACAAATGTTTCTTTGTTCCGCCTCCACGGATGATCCATGGGCAAGTATCGCCTGTGCCCCATATAACACCACTTATGGCCATGTTTTAACCATTTCGACCTTGTCGAGTTCATACAGCAAGGACATGCCTTCTCACCCTTAGTAGACCATCCAGACAAATCTGCGTATGCTGGGAAGTCATTAATTGTCCACATCAACTACGCTCGCATAACAAAATTATTTTTCTTTGAGACGTCATATGTGCGTACCCCTACATTCCATAGTTCTTGTAACTCCTCAATTAAGGGCTGAAGGTAAACATCTATATCCATTCCAGGTGAACTTGGGCCCGGGATAATCAATGATAGTATAAAAGATGTCTGTTTCATGCACATCCAAGGAGGCAGGTTGTAGGGCACAACCATTACAGGCCAAGTGCTGTGAGATGTAGTCATGTTCCCAAACGGATTAAATTCATCCGAGGTTAGTCCGAGCCTTACATTCCTGCTGTCCGATGAAAACTCCTGATGTAAGTTGTCGAATGACTTCCATGCTTCGCCGTCGGCTGGATGCCTCAATACGCCGTCGTTAGTGCGGCCTTTTGCATGCCACCTCATGAAGCGTGCTGTATGTTCTGACATAAACAACCTCTGTAGTCGTGGTATGAGTGGAAACCACCGCAACACCTTCACAGGACGTTTCTTGCCCGACGATATGGGTTGACCGTCCTCATCTAAATTAATTGCTTCAATCCATTTAGATTCTCCACATACGGTACATGAATCCAACTCTTTATTGCCCTTCCAAAATAGCATACAGTCATTACGGCACGCCGGAATCTTGTCATAACCCTAGCCCCATGTCTCGTAAAAACCTTTTCGCCTCATACGTATTAACTGGCAGAGTTTCATTACTCTCAGGCAACAACTGATTGATGAACTCTAGGAAAGCCGAGAAAATCGAGTTACTAAGTCTACCAACGCACTTCAAGTTGTACAGGTGAACAGTCGCACTTAGTTTGCTATGTTTTGTCCCAGTATGAAGTGGTTTCTCCGCCTTTTTAAGTAGGTTGTAGTACTTTAGTGCATCGCCCTCAGCGGCTACTTCGGTCACAATTTCCTCACCCCCTTGCACCACGGCCTGAGGCTCACAATTGTCTTCCCCGAGTACTTCGTGCATGCCGAATAAATCACGCAACATCACGTGCATGTCTCCACCCTGATTTGCGCTTGCACCCGCATCTGAGGCCGGACGATTAGAATTAGACCCGGTTTGAAGATCCTGTACATGCTTCTCATCGTGATAGAACCAAAGTGTGTATTCCGGCATCATTCCTTTTCCCCCTGTCAAGTGGTCGAATACGAAACCCGGCGGGTGGCGCCGGTTATTTCGACAAACCTTACACGGGCAATAGATGAATCCATCAGGAGTTTTACAGTTACTAACTGCAAACTCAACAAACAATCTACACCCATCTCTGTATTCCCTCGTACCCCTAGACTTTGTCATCCAACTCTTGTCCATTTTTATCTACATACATGAGTTAGGAATAAATACATAAGACTTACAAATTGTATACCTACTTTCAAGCACATGCATGTATATAAACATAAACCGATACCTAAATATTTGAACCACATTAGAAATATAAACCTATACATTCTCATATAGGGTTAAATTGTTTATGTCCAAAAATATATACATATTCATGCGTATCTACATTCATCCGTACTGAAGGGTGTATTTATAACCCTTATCTATTATAATTAATCTACAAAAACCAAATAAAAAAAAAAATACTTGATCCAAAATTTAAGCATTTTCTTTGTTGGGGACCCTAAACAAATTAATTATAGCTAGCTTATAACTTATAAGGTTGTTCTAGTACATCTACCGAGCTAGGTTCGTTACGAGGACCCTAAATACAATAAATATAGCTTAAATGTCGTTAGCCTTTGGCATGAATTACTAGGTGATGACATGCATATATGGGTAATACAACTCTTTTGTTTGGTGTATTTATTTATTTTTAATATGACATGTATAAAGGTTAAAAGAATTTTGAGTGTCTTGAAAATATGGTGTATGTTTTCGTAATATATATTATTGGTCCGAACGTTTCTTCGGTTATTGACACATTAGATTAATTTCTTTCATATTAATCACAATTGTAACAAAATTCCAACTAGTTTTTAGGTAATATTAATTTTGATGCGTTATATTTCAACTTGAAGAAGCTTATAAGTTCCTCAAATTAACCAAAACTTTGGACCGTTTTGTATGGTTTTTTTTGTTTGAAAAATAATATATGTGGGATAGAATGAAGTAAGAATTGAATTGAATATATTTTACAAGTGTTTACGTTATGTATTTAATTATGATTAGACTTGTTAAAAACACTCAAAACAAAAGTGTGATAAAAAAATAGTGTAACAAACAAAGTCATGACTTTTTACTTATTCATTTGAAGTCTCTCTAAGTTTGACAAGATTTGCACGTTTGCCAATGGATTTTCCCATTAAATCCATGTAATTCGAAGTGAACCCTCGTGTGTGAATTTATAACTTACACATTAATCCATAACGTTACGGTTAAAAGAATATTAAAAAACACATTAACTGTGAATATTAATTAAACAAAGACTTAAATTAAATCTCTATAAATATTATATGTCACCACGCACTACACGTACTTAATTAGAAGGTCAAACGATATATATTGAAATGAATGATAGATTAAAATTGACGTAATGTGTTATAAATTCCTTACTAATAAGCCAACCTTTTCATTTAAACAAACCTACCAAAAAAAAAAAAAAAAACATAGCCACATTTAAAAAGCAATTATATTTACAAAGAAAAACCTACCTAGCATAAGAAACATCATTTTGCATGCATCTATATTTTCAACGTACAATAAGTAATTAATTAATAGATATTCCTAAAAAAAAAAAAAAAAATTAACATCAATTACAAGCTCACAAATACTCAATCCCATACATTATTGAAACATCATGCGAATATATGACAAAATGAAACATAAAATTCTGCAATATACAACATAATGTATATATTTTATATATTCTGCAATATATATATATTACCTAAAAACTATATAAAATAAAACAATATAGAACAACACAATATATATATATATATATATATATATATATATATATATATATATATATATTCTGCAATAATAAAACAATAGTATATATCAAATAAAACAACATAAAACAACACAATATATGCATATATATATATATATATATTAATCTGTAATAATAAAAAACAATAGTATATATAAAATAAAACAAAATATATATATATATATATATATATATATATATATATATATATATACCTGCAGGTGAGATGGAGGAGATTGGCGGAGCAGATTCGGCCGGAGAATCACCGGAGACGGTAACGGCGATGTGGAGGCGGCGGCCGGCGACGGGGAGTGAGCTAACTAGAGAGAGTGGTACGTACGGCGCTTCGGCAGAGAGATAGAGCTGATCACGGCCGGAGAAAATGTAGGAGAAGGTAGAAGAAAATGAGGAAGAGTGAGAAAGGAGCTATGCAGAAGAACAAAAGCAGGGCTGGTGCCTGGTGGGAGAGAAGAGAGACGAGCTGGGTGGGGGATGAAAGCTGCAGGAGGGAAAATAAAAAAAAAAATAAAAAATAAATAAATAAAATATCAGTGGTAGGTGCGTGCGATGGGACGGCCAGCAGGCGCTGGCCTTCCCAAGGCACGCTCCTGACACGCCGCGTGGCACGTCAGGAAATATATATATATATATATATATATATATATATATATATATATACATGTTTATATGTTTATATGTTTATAATATAGTATTAATTATATTAATACTAATATAATTTATGTTTTCCTCTTTTGTATTTCATTTGAGTTCTCATGTATTTGGTTTTATTTGATGTACATGAATAGTGCAGTTAATCTTACAAACAACAATTTCATTTTAATGTGCATGGCTAAAACCTAATTGATATATAGCGTGCATGATATATATATATATATATATATATATATATATATATATATATATATATATGTGTGTGTGTGTGTGTGTGTGTGTGTGTGTGTTTGTCAAAACGTTAATATCATCGATCACCAATATTGTTACTTTAATTATTTTAATTAATGAAATACCAAATTTTGTATCTCATAATTAAATGAAC
>NC_142491.1:37223057-37308057 GCF_965113065.1 Corylus avellana
TCGAAAAAGCAACCCACAGTGTCAAGATCTAGCACCGAATCTGAGTATAAAGCCTTAGCAAATGCCTCATCCGAATTGGTATGGATTCAAGCTCTTCTTTGCGAACTTGGTCAGCGTTTCTAGCATCCTCCAATCTTACATTGTGACAATATCAGAGCCACATATCTCTCCTCCAATCCCATGTTTCATGCACGAATAAAACATATTGCCATCGACTATCATTTTGTTTGTGACTTAGTGGCTGCCATGGAACTTGACATTCATTTCATCTCAGGAAAAGACCAAATAGCTGACATTATTACCAAACCTTTAGTTTCACAAAAGTTTCTAGTGCTAAAATCCAACCTCAACGTCAGCATGCCCAAGTCAAGTTTGAGGGGGCGTATTGGAACAGATAAATCACAAACAACTGACTGTGATAAAGATAATGACAAAAGAACTTCGCTCAAACAAAAACTCTTGCAGGAACAAGAACTGAAGTGAATTACTTCTCAAAGATAATTTAGGATTAAGTTTCTATTAGTTATTGATCTTGTAAATAAAACAATCTCTTTATTATTATAAATAAGAAACACTGACATACGATTGAATGTGCAGAAAACACAAAAACAGTATTCTTCTATAACCATTGACATGGTGATAAAGCTTGAGATAAGACTTGATGTAACTGCAAATTATGTGCCCCAAGTTTTATTACAAAAGATAAATATAATGCTATAGCTTTATTTCAAAGTATTCATCCAAACACAAGCCCTTCAAAAGAGCCACCAACAAAACATCTGAAGCACTAAGAGGCAGTCTTTTATCATTTTTTTTTTTTCCTTCTATTTTTTCGTCACCATCGCACAGTTAGAGCTTACTCATGACTGGAAACATCTCTTTCGCCTTGGCCCTCAGCAAATGCTTCTGAACCTTACCAGTAGCTGTCTTTGGCAATGGGCCAAACACCACTGATTTTGGGACCCAATAAGCAGGCATCTTAGATCTGCAGAACTTCAATATATCTTCTGCCAAACGACGCTCATCGGACTTGTCAAGGCCGGGCTTTAAGGTCACGAAAGCACAAGGAGACTCGCCCCATCGCGGGTCGGGCCTTGCCACCACTGATGCCTCCAAAATTGCAGGGTGCAAGTAGAGAATATTTTCTACCTCCACGCTACTGATGTTCTCACCTCCAGATATGATGATGTCTTTTGACCTATCCTTTATTTCTATATACCCATCTGGGTGCTTTACAGCAAGATCCCCAGAATGATACCACCCATTTGCAAAAGCCTCCTTATTTGCTTTTGGGTTCTTTAAGTAGCCCTTCATCACAATATTACCACGAAAAACTATCTCCCCAATTGTGGTTCCATCAGCAGGGACAGGTTGCATGGTTCGAGTGTCGACAATATCTAGGCCTTCCAAACAAACATACCGAACGCCTTGGCGTGCATTGAGACGGGCTTGGGTTTCGGGGGGCTGTGAGTCCCACTCAGGCTTCCATGCACACACAGTGGAGGGGCCATAGGTTTCTGAGAGACCATAAGTGTGGGTTATACGGAAGCCTTTTTGAGACATTCCCAAGAGAACAGAAGGAGGCGGCGCTGCACCAGCTGTCATTACATGAACAACACGAGGGAGGGGAAGGATAGTCTCTTCTGGTGGGGCATTAACAATGGCGTTGAGCACCACCGGCGCCGCACAAAAGTGAGTCACACCATGGTTGGCTATGGCTGAATAGACTGCCTTGGCAGTAACCTGTAGTGCAAAAATGACCGTGAAGGAGCATGAAAATCTACTGAAATCAAGCAGCTAGGTATTAGAGGTTAAATTTACATAATGAAGATTGCATAATTTCTTTCAGACAGTTAACTAAAAAATGTTAGGCATATACCAAGCTGGCTGATTTACCTGGCGAAGGCATATGTTTGTACCACAAAGAGCTGCAAGAGTCCAAGTGAAACACCAACCATTGCAATGGAACATGGGTAGAGTCCAGAGGTATATTGCTCCTTCACTGATCCCCCAGACAATAGGATTACACAAAGACATGAGATATGCCCCTCGGTGATGCAACACCACCCCCTTAGGACTAGCTGTAGTACCAGATGTATAACCCAAAGCAATGCTCTGCCACTCATCCTCTGGTGGTTTCCAAGCAAACTCGGGGTCACCAGTTTCCAGGAATTTCTCATATTCAATGGCCCCTTTTCCCAAAGCATATTTGAGTGTCTTAGGATCACAGCTTTCATCACCTATCACAACTAAAAGTGGAGGCTTATAACTTCTGCTTTTCTCTGCCATGATTTTCAAAGCTTCCTCTGCTAAATCAAAAAATTCTTGATCTACCATCACAGCCGAAGCTGATGAATGACCAAGAAGGAAAGCAATGGTTGATGCATTTAGACGAATATTCACAGCATTTAGAACAGCTCCAGCCATTGGAACCCCAAAATGAGCTTCATACAGAGCGGGAATATTTGGTGCAATTACTGCTACCTATTAGCAAATATCAGAAAGAATAATTTAACAAGCATACTAGCTTTGATATACCATAAAGAACATAAAATAAGGCAATGGCTAAAATCCAACTACAAGGCGGAATGGGGTGGGAACAGAACCCTTAAACTTTCGGAACATATGTCACACACTTCATGTAAAATGGTTTCCTCTAGGTTATATGCTCTTTAAATGGATACAGTGATAAGGATCCAAAAATGTAATTCAGACTGTTAATAAAATGAAAACTATCAACAAAACTAGTGATCCTACAATTCCTAGGTAGACCATGATGGTCAGGTAAGTAACCAAACAAGAACTTAAAGCAGCCCCAAGAAAGCAGTTTTGCAGAACCAATAGCATATAGACAAGAAACCAAATGCAGGAAGCAATAAGCTCAACAATTCAGAGACAAGTATGCAAAGCCGCATCTTCAAGTAAGATTAGAGTCAAACAGAGATCCTCAAAGACATTGAGGGACATGTATCTTAATTATTTTGTTACATATCACTATTGTTACGATCTTAAGTGTCCTACATGGCTTAAGTACAATCTTAATCATTTGTATATAAGCCCTTGGGCACCCTCCTCGCAAGCTGGTTTTTCATAATGAGTCCTACCTAAAGCTTAAGTAATTTGGTATCAAAGCCACCACTGTGCCGAGTATGGGATCAAAAGTAGCTCACAGAGTATGGGGTCGAATACCACTCGTCTATCAGTATTTAATGACTTAACACTATGCCTACATATAATATCAAGACATTTTAATTTAGCCTGTAGGTCGTCCTCTTTGTGACTCAACCTCAAAGCCGCAATCCATTCAATCCCATATTCAACGAACTGCGTTCAATCCCATACTCGACGTAATGGTGGTTCTGATCAAATGATTCGAACCTTAAGTAGAACTCATCCTTGAAAACCGGAATAGGATCCTCTTCATTTCAAATAAGTATCCATTTCATGATCAAGATTTAAAGTTAATGCAGATGTCAATGTTAGCACGTCTTTTAAAAAATTTAAATAATATGAAATTATGTATACCGTTAGATATATCAACTTTAAATCATAACCGTAAAATTGATATTATCCATTTTAAATGAAATAGTGAGAATCCTTGTCCTTGAAAGCCAGCTTGCAAGCAGAGGATGCCTAAGAACTTGTATACACATGATTAAAATTGTACTTAAGTCATATGAGACACTTTAGAATCTTAACAACCATCTTCGTTTTTGTTTTCTTTCACCACTTATGATGCACCTCAACAATGCAGAGACATGTATGCAATATCTTTAAGCAAGATTAGTCCCAACCAACAAAAATAATGAGGGACAAGTATTTTAAGTAATTTCTTACATGTCACCATCTTCATTGTTTCTTTCCACTACATATTGTGCTCTTGAATGCTGACAATGTCACATTCCAAACTACTTTTCTCAAACACATGCACATACCGTGCAAGCATACCTGGTGGTAGAGAGGTGACTATTTCCAAGGGGCCTAATTTAAGGATTTCCTATTAATCATAACACCTTGGGAACCTACCAAAACACCTGTATAGGCTAATGACAACCGAAACACCTGTTTCCCACTTTCTTTGCATATATTTATAATGGCAAGAAATAGGCATGTCTGCTTGTCCAGAGAATCATAGGAACTCTGTAAGGAATACAGACAACGAAGAACAGCAATTAAAAGTCCCATTTAGTGACTATTCTCTCTGAAACAATAAACTTTCTCCAAAATGGACCCCATAAATCTTGAGGAACTGTAAAGCTTAAAAGCTGACGCACAAATCTCAGGAAAAACGTGAGAAAAATGTCAAGCAACCCACAAAACAACTAGGGCACTCTAATATAATACACTCTCAGGCTCTTTACAAAATTCTGGAAAGAAAAAAAAAAAAAAAAAAAAAAGGCACTAACATGATCCATTAAACTTGGTTACTAGTGTTGGCTGACCCCGTCTATTACAGATACCCATTACCCATTGTGCAACGTTGTCATGTTCCACAATGAAGGAACCAAGATTTTGATTCCATTAATAAATAGGGTTTGCAAAACATTGATTAAAAACATTAAAAAAAAATAAAAATAAAAATTGATCACACATATTAGTGTCGGGCAGGGGGTGATTTAAGGAGATCATGGATCCTTGATACAAACTTTTGTGACCGTGCGATGCAACAGTTGAGTTGTCACGCCACAATCATCACACAATTTCAATCCCGTAACTGGGGACCACCACCACATGACTACAGTAGATGTTGCTACACTTTCTTTAATAGAAGCGATCCAAACCGTTCATTTACTTTGACCCCCCACTTAGGGCCATGCGAGAACCACATAAGACCCACGTATGAAACATTCTAGATAGCAAGTACAGCAGTGCCACGTAGGTCTCTCTATTCTAAATATAAAAAGCCAAAATTTACTTGTCCAGCGTTAGATTTTCTTCATTTTCTTTTCTTTTCTTTTTCTTTTTTTTGAATTCTTCATTTTCGGTTCCCATCGTGCGAACGGCTTTTATATATATATATATATAAAAAAAAAAAGAGAAATATTAGAATTTCTCTCAATATTATTTTTTTAAAATGGAGCGAGAAATATAAAGATATTTTTTTTTAAAAAAAAAATAATATCTAACCACAACAAGAATAACACCTAATATTACCGTTTAAAAAAGAAAAATGTTCTACAGTCCACTAATCATAGGATATTATTATTTTCTAAAAATGAAGCGAGAGAAATAAAGACTAAAAAACACCTGAGAGCAAATAAGGACTATGTACTCTCCTAGTATTTTTTTTTTTTTTTTTTTTTGTGTCCTCCTAATTTTAGGTAGATATTATTTTATAAAAAAACAAAAATACAATTGCTCTTATTTCACTCACTTGATTTTTATAAAATAATATTAAAGACGAGGAGAATATATCCCTAGAAAAATACTTAACATTTTTTTTTAAAAAAATGTCTCAAATCAACACAAAATCTACCAAAAAATTAAAAAAAAAAAACGTCCTAATTTAGCAAGTAAACAAAAGCTAAATCAAGCTAATCCGAAAAGCAAGTAAACAAAAGCTGAATTTAATACACAGTTAAGCTAACTTATTGCTGGGAAAATTTCAGCCAAATAGATATTTTGGAAAAATTTCCAAAATCGAATATCTTTTTTGTTGCTTCACTCAAATCCTTTTTGACTTTTTCATTTCTTTAAAAACCAAAGCAATAGGAAATATCAGAGCAAACAATCTCGTTTTCTCTTATATATCTTATCTTCTCTTATTTTTATTTTCCCTTTTTTTCAGTTCATTTTCCCGGGAAACAAACAGGGAGTGATGATAGGATAAGGGGACGAGAGTTACCGTGCAGCCGAGGCCGATGGAGTGGTTGGAGAGAGCGGAGGCCAATCGACGGCAACGCTGGTAGGTCTCTCGCCACGTGTAGCGCCGAGATCCGTGGACCACCGATGCTCTGGTGGGGTGCACCACAGCCGCTCTGTCCAGAAGCCACAGCGGCGTCAAAGCCGTGTGGTTCGCCGCATTTTTCGGCAGATCGTCTATGTCTCTCCCCGCCACCATGTCTCCCTATCTCTCTCGTCGTAGTTTCGAAGTTGTTCAGATTGTAGTTGGGCCGGAGTTTATATAGACGCCTAGGAGACTGTGAGTGTGTATGATCCGACGGCTCTGGATTGCTCACAGGTCCGTTCGTGCCACGTAGGATCACGGCTTGTTTGGACTAGTCAGCTAAAACTTTTTTTTTCTTTGGGATAAATTCTGACAAATTAGTTCTTATCATATCAAAATAAATTTAGAAGTCTACGCCCAAAAAAATAAAAATAAAATAAATTCATGGAGTCAAATTTTGATAAAACATTTGACAACGTAAGTCCTAATAAAATAACAATACGTATCAAATTTAATTAAAAAATACAAACATAAAAAACTAAAACATTAATTTTTTTTTTTAAATGAAAAAAAATTGGAAGGATGACTGGCCTGCGAGCACCCCCAAAGGGTGAGGGTGGACTCGAGCCACCCCTAAATTTGCTAGGGTGGCATGACACCTATAGATTTAAAAGAAATCATTAATTTATTTTTTTTAGTTTTATATATATTTATATTTTTTTATTAACTAAGACAAATGTTATTTTATTGGCGTTAATATGACACTTAATGAAATCCATTAAATGTTTTAACGGAATTTGATTCTATAGACTATTTTTATTTTTTACTTTTTTTTTATACCTCATGGGCCTCCGAGTTCATGATATGACATAGATCAATTTTCAATTTAGGCCAAACATATAAACTAATTTTGCATTTATCTCTCCCTCCCTCCTCCCCACCTCCCTTTTTACCTAAGAATTGTAGAAAATTGGCCAAATAAATGGTTCGGCCTAATCGATTGAGATTGCCTGAAATGAAGGTGTACTTTTGTCATTTGGGAGGACATCGTTGGTAGCTTTTTGAGAAAATTAATGCAATCTTTTAATTGGGGAATATTTTAAATTGAGTTTAGCTTGAAGGAAATATGATTATATGATCCTCATAATTTAAAGTTAGTGCATGTCTACATGTAAATTTAATTGAGAAATGTCCTCATCTTCTGAAAATTAACGATTGAAATTGTAGGATCCATATAAATAAAGGTATGGATCCTACAAATTTAATGGTTAATTTTAAAAAAAAAATAAGAATAAAAAAAATACTAAATAACATTTCTCAAATTTAAAAGATATGCCAACATTAAGTTCATATACACTAATTTTAAATATATTAACTATAAAATAAATAATATCTATTTTTGTTTGAAAGAGACAGATCTTGTCCTATTCGTGGAGAGTAGGTAGAAAAACTGTATTTCTCTTTTAGATTGAAGTGAAACAACGTCGTATTAATCAGATTCTGCATGAAATTTCTAGGACCTTGCCCCAGAAAGGAAATGCTTGAGAGCCTTGAGAAAGTAATTGTCAACTTGCTGTCAAATAGTTCAAATAGTTATAAAGAGGTGAATGATCTTGAGAAAGTAATTGTCAACTTGCTGTCAAATAGTTATAGAGCCGTGATTCAGCATGCCGTGAAGGAAATATTTTTTTAAAATATTTTAATGCCAAAAAAAAAAAAAACTTGCAGCGGCCGTACTGAGCACGCGCCGTGCTTTTTTCATTCGCTCTTAGTTATAAAGAGGTGAATGATCATTATAAACTTTAGAAAATTACCCAGACAGACATTATTTGGACATTTAGGGTCCGTTTAGAATTATGGTTTCAATAAGTGCGATTTTAAAAATTACGCTTTTAAAAATTAATACTTTTTAAAATCAAAAAGCCGTTTGGTAAAATATGTTAAAAAATATTTTTTTATCAAATATTTGTTATGCAAAATAGTGATTTTGGTTTAAATTTGTATTTTTTTTTTCTTCAAATAAGCACCCTATAACCTGCTTATAGAATCACAGATTTTGTTCCTATTTTAGATTAAGTATTTTTAAATCAAAATTTGTCAAACACTTTATTTTTTGCGATATCTTTTAAAAACATAAATTATTCTTACGAAATCGCAATCATAAATGCACCCTAAGTACTATACAACCTGCAAATCTATATGAGGTAAAAACTTAAATTAGAATATAGTAACATGTCTTATACTTAAACATCAATATATAGAGAGTATGAAGGGAATAAACAGGCTTTATTCCTTTACGGTCAAAATTTTATTTTGTTTTATCTAACAGTGTATATCAGGAGTAAACCCATGTTAAAGGGTGAGGAATGTTGGTAACCCCAAAAATTTTGAAAACCTTTTAAAAAATAAAAAATAAAAAATTATACATGGAACGGCCCTCACAAAAACTGGCCTTCAAAGTTCAAAACCCCCCCAACCCCCCCCCCCCCCACCCAAAAAAAAAATTTCCCCCTAATATTTTTTCCTAAAATAATAATAAACCCCTCAAAAGATACAACGAATATACATTAAAAAACAATAAAAACAGATAAATAAAATAAAATAACATTACTTTCCTCGATCTCCTCCTGCTGTCGACCAAAACGCACGCGCACACACTGCACAAGCCAAGAAAAAAGCAGAGAATCTGTCATTAAATTAATAATATATATATTTAAACGGGACCCAGGAAAAAATTCTTGGGTCCACCGGGGTGTATATAATGTTACGTTATTTAAAATTTTTTAATAATATGGTAATATATTCACCATGTAAAATTGTGTACACCGTTAAATAAAACAAAATAAAAACTCATTTTTATTTCACTTAAAATGGCGTCAAATGATGGCAGGTGGCATGGGTCATGAAATATGACATCATCAATTCATTATTATTTCACATTAGTTTGGGAAAAAAAACTTAAAATACAAAGCAAAAGAAAAATGTGATCCGCATCTGACCATAAATATAGGAGTAATTAATAGAGATAACCATTAATTGTATGTGCGTGAGATCGAATGGCATTATTTTATTTTTTACATAGACAACCTTCATGCTTCACTTACCTTGCTACAATCAATAAAGAATTCTTTATTTTATACTCGAATCAATAGAGAATTCAAAATTAAAATTTATGAGTATTGAAGTGTTTGTAGTCAAGTAGTGCTTTGCTTGTACTAAAAAAAAAGGTTAGGGTCTAGTCCGACTAGTCCGAACTTATGTAATTAAGTAATTAAAGAATGAAAACAATTGACTTAAAATGGTTTTTTAAAGTAAAACAAATTGAGAATTCATCTTACCAAAGAAAGTAATAAGATCAGTGGAACAAAAATTTAACCAATTTTTATGGAATTGGAGTGATGTTTGCTCGGAAGCTAAAGTTTCTTGGGATTCGGTGTCGCAAAGAGGTAAGGAGGTTTGGGGTTGAAAAATTTGAAGGAATGGAATAAAGCTTTCATTTAAAACATATGTGAAACTAAGAGTGTACAAGCGGTTACGGTTAGTGGTTATTAGCTAAAATCGCTAATCACAACCATCTAAGGCAGTTATTAGATTTTAATAACCATAACCACTCCGCTTAGGCATTTAGTAGTTATTTTATAACTATCGGTTAACGTTTATTACAACCAATAACTCCCGGTTGATAACCGTATATAGGCTTTTGATAGTGTTTTGAACCTTCTTTGTACCTCTTTTTTGGGTTTTTTTTTTTTGTTTTATTTTTTGGTTTTATTTTTTGTTTTATTTTTTTTAAAAAAAATAGTAAAGTTGTGCATAATATTTATATATAAGCATACATGTTTGTTTCGTCAATGGGTAGTTCAATTGGCTGCACATCTCATGAAGTGGTGATCATTAATTCAAATCCTCCTCCAAGAACAAAAATGTACCCTAGCATGCTACATACTTGGGAGGCTATTCATAGGAAGATTGGTAGGTACAAGTTCATATGGTTCTCTTTATCTATCCCTAAGCATCCTTTCTCTTTATGGCTTACTATTAAAGTATCAAATGATGATTTTAAAAGTTACCTATGAGTGTAGAAAAATTGTGTAAAAAATTAGAAGTAAGTGCAACATTATTTATTTTTTGTATAATTGGTGTTAGTGTAAGTTGCTTTGAGGCAACTTGAGTTCTAGTGGTTTTCCACCGGAAGGATTTTGTAATCGTTGTGTTGTTATAAAAAATTTTATTCATCCAAAAAATTAAAAAAATAGAATTATTAAGTATATTATACGAATCAAAGGCGATGTTCCTTAATTTTTTGTAGTGGGACAGTAAAAAATAAAATGGAATTTTTATTTTTTTAATTGAAAAATACTTAGAATTGGGCTACCGGTGTATATATAAATAATTAGAGTACTGATACAGAGTACGCGGCGTGCAAGGCACGCCCGTACAAAATTTTTTTTTTTTTTTTTTTAAAAAAAAAAAAATTTTTGCACGCCGCGTGCTGTTTGTATTTACCTAATAATTATCATATGCTTAGTCTCTACGTCACCCTATTACATGGTAATAATCATATAGTCACATGTCTGTCACGTAACAAGTATCTAAATGACCATCCCAAGGGGCTTCCTATTAAAAGAGGCTCCCACGGTGTCAACGAACCAATAGTTTCTAGTAACTTTTTCCTTTTTTTTGGCCAAAAACACATTTCCGGTGGTCTAAAAATTTGCATCAACGCTCACGTCTTAGGTAAACTGGCGCATGTATTGACACTTCTACTAATTAATACCTATGGCTTTCTCAAAACTTACGCAATTAATGATAGGGATATAGATTATATGGTCAAATCTCATGTCGTCATAATTGTTCCCATCCATTCCTTCCACCCCATAAAATGTGACCAATTAACCAATCAAGAAAGCTACTTGTCTTATAATATACATGTTGTTGCATCAAAATATATAAATTTGACTAGGATAAAATACTGATATTTAAATAAGAAAATAAGTGGACTATTATCTCATGTTCCTCCTATCGAGGGTATTAAGATTTTTCTTCATTATTCCTCCTAGGCAATCAAGATGAGTCCCTGTTTTAAATAAAGTGTTTTTTTTTTTTTTTCACCAGAATAATGGAGAAATCTTATATCACGGGTGATAGTGCACCTTTCTCACTAAGGATACCCTCAAACCAAGGTGCAGGAGGAGGGGCCTAGAATTGTCAGCAGTGTGAAATTCAGAGGCCAAAAAACAATGGCATTTTGTTTCTTATTAAACAAAAAGAAGGATTAAATGGTTCATAAGATTTTCACAGCTGATTTACCACAAAATGGTTCATAAAGTCCACCTTCAATAGTTACAAGACAAGGGAAATTTGTAAGCAAAATATATCTCAACATTTACACAACAATAACCAAGGGCAGCCACATCTAGGCTAGTTTATCTTCACACAGACGAAAATTGAATAGTCTCTGCATATTTTCTTCTTCTTCTTCTTTCATGTTTCAACCTTTACATCATTGATTATGTACTTTCTCAGATTGTTATAGTTTCTTTCCCTTATTGATGCTTCACCAAACAAAGCTCAAGTAGATGAGGAGGAAGAGGATGGGTTGAAAGGAACCTGCTCAGCACAACTGAGCACATCATGAGGACCTGCCTCCTCTCGGCCAACACCCATAAGATCAAGATAGTAGAGGTAATGGGAGATTATGTTGTTCATGGAATCACTATCACCCTGACCGCAAACACCATCGCCATAAAGCACATTCATGGTGGTGCCAAACCCAGGAACCCGCTTCCCCAATGTGTCATTCTTGGTGGGTTTCCAGTTCCCAACAAAGGCATCGTGGGCTGATGGTTGGTGCTTCTTCTCTGGCGTCATCCACTTCCAAATTGCTGCGTGGAACGCCAGGGTAGCATTCTGTTCTATGTATTCTGGATGGTTCAACAAATCCACCTTCAGGGCTTCCCCTGTTTTTCCATAGTTGTAGTTCCTGATGCAACCAAAATCTCATTTTGAGATTTCTTTAACACAAACTCAAATATTTCTATAGGACTGCTTATTACTTGATTAGGATAAGGTTACACATTAAGGTCCGTTCGGTTTTGTAATTTCTAACTCTTGCGATTTTAAAAAACGCACTCTTAAAAGATACCGTTTCTGTGATTTGATTTAAAATCATACTTTCAATACGAGATTAGAGAGGTTCATTATGCATACCAATAGATAGGAAGGGCGCCACGGCCATAGTATGCAGCTCCAGGAGCGCAAGGATAAGTGAGTTTGTAGTAATCATCGCAGTAATCGGATTCAGGGCTGAGTTCCTTGCTGTAGCATAAACCCCAGGCCAGAGGCCCTCCAGTCGCCACTCCATATCCGCCTGAAAATTTATCAGGAATTAAAATATATAAGTAATTAATATTTATCCGCCTTAAATCCCCATAAAAGCAAATGGTTTAAAAAACTCACAGGAGGTTTTGCTGCCAACATGGCCTAGAAAAGCTGCAACTTCCTTCATCCCGCTGAACTTCCCGCCGGTGGTGCCAAAGCCATCGGGTTGGTATTCAGCAGCGGCGGTGATAAAAGAACGGTAATCCCAGAAGCCCACGGCATGCGCCACAGGGGTGTTGCGCTTGGAGAAGAGGTTCTCGAACTGGTACGTCTGGAAGTAGTCAGAAACGGTTTCGTTACAGCAGAACTTGGAGAACCTTTTACACTCCCACCCTTTTTGACACACCTTTTGGCCCTTCACTGTCTTCACCACCGGCTTCACAGAACTGACAGAAGCCTCATCATCGCCATTGACAAGCGCTAAAATCAATGCCATTGTCAGAAACAGAAACCATTTTGCCTCCATTTTGGTTGAGCGAACAAGAGAGAGAGAATGCCTTGTGTTGCTGATGGAAGGGGTGGGAGAGACGTGGGTTATTAAGGAGGTTGCTGAAAATGATGGAAAAGGAAGGTGCAACTTATTAGGAGGATGGTGATTTTCAGAGTCGGAGTAGCAGCTGCTTTTGCTTCATTTTTATTCTTCTTTGAGTGCAAGTGAAGAAAAACTCGGGGGCCTAGATATGGTTTGATGATCATTTCTTTTGCGCAGGCAGAGGACCAAATCAAACTAAACTTGAGTTGGATAAAAATAATAAAAATGGACCAAATAATTTTAGATCAAGACTCTTTTTTACGATTCCCTCAACCTACTCTACTCTCCAACACAAATTGTACTATCTTTTAACCATTTTTATAGGGTGAATTGTTGAATCTACCATTGAATTTTGTGGGATTCACATGAGTCCATAAATTTAAGTAGTTTGCAAAAAAAGACGTATTTTTTTTTTTTAGGTATCTATCATTGTTGTATGTCTATAATCATATATCTAGGATTTGAGTATCTTTTCTAACCTACTTCACCTACTACATTTTTTTCCCTATGAGAGTCATTTCTATGGAGGCCGTGTAAAACTCTCTTTTATAGCTTTTACTAGAAATTAACGTATCAGGTAAAAACATCAAATACAATGGAGATAAAAATACCGTCTTTTTAATTCAAATCAATTTCATTGACTTTTCTATTCATTTTAACCCAAACCCGCTACTCACCTCTGAGCCTCCGACACTAAAGTCTCCAAAATCAACTAAGACAGTGGCTCCGGTGGTTTTGTCAATGAGATTTTTTGCCAAGATAAGGGAAAACATTTGGTCTGAAAAGTTATATGTATATATATAATGTTTCAGACCGAAGGGTATGCTTCTTATTAGAGGGTGCAAAACACCCCGTTTACACCACAACCTAATTGAAGTTATCCTCAAATAAATAACATGCTCTTTTTAGTCGTAAACGTAGACCTCTAAGGCTGAATCACTCCAAGTTTTGGTGTTCTTTACTTTTCTTATTTTTGATATTATCTTACATTTTACATTTTATTATAAAATTCTACACTGTATCCACTTCAATGTGGCCTTCAGTTTGTTGGTAGGTAGTTGGTACTATTTTACAATTATGTTACCACCACACAATTATTTATTTATTTATTATTATTATTATTATTATTATTATTATTTTTCAATTCATGTGTTTGTAGGTACTATTTTACAAAAACAATAATACCCAAAGATTTTCCTCATCCCGATCTACACCGTGCTAGTAAATTGAGGACTACCAAGACACTAAAAACTTGCAATTAAATGAGTTGGTGTACAAAATCTCACAAAAAGGACAAGAGAGCCCACATGGTCAATGACAAAGATAATGTGGTTCAGCAGTGACATGGATGAAAAAGAATGATTAATTGCATAATCTTTCATTTGCTTACTGCTAAAGGTTTGGATGGTCTCGTCTTATATAAGTGAAAATTCGTCCCTTCAGCAATATTGGGACAAAAGGGTTGGCGAAGTCATCCACTACCAATGGACATGCGCCCAACAATCATCACAATGCTTTTGGTGATGAAGCGAACCCTTTGAGCACTTCAAATATTGTATAACCATTCGAGGCTAGCGAAATGTAGGAACTCAATCACTGCAAACAATTCAGAGTACAAACATAGCAAACTTACAACCTCTTTGTAAGATTTTGTACGCCGGCAAATTCCTCTCTTGCCTCCTCAATAGACTCTTAACTCCTCAATGGTCAATCTTCTTCATATGACCTCCTTATCAACCCACTGGTAGACTTCAAGCGGTTGATGGTTTAATGAAGGTGTGTTGTTTGAACAACAAAGTCTAAGAGAGGGAAAGCATTAATGACTTTCAACAATGGCTCTCTTGGAACACGAAGGTGAAGCTAGGAAACCTCTCAAAAGGTTCTAAGGCTTAGGATTCACACCTTACACAATGACAATCCCATTCAATTTAATAGGATAAGGAAATCCCTAGCTGCAACGTGTAAAAAAGGTTTCATTTTATTGTAAGATTTTGAGTAGCATTAGGACTGTCACTAGGGTTTTATCGCTAACTTCAGTGACAGCTCAGCAGTATCAAGACCGTCTTGGTGACAGAGCTCTTCGGAATGCATCTTCCACAAGTAGCATCAAAATGGTCTACTTAAGGTTTTGGTGACGGAACTCTCGAGTAGTCAACTGGGTCACCTCCTGTCCCTGGTGTCAGGACGTTTGTTGACAGTCCTCTCGAGTAGGTTCTGGAACTCTTGAATCATGACTCACGTCAAGACGGTTGGTGACAATCTTGCTGATGGTAGTACACAAATTTCACATCTAATTAAGCCTAAATTTTTACACCAAGCCACTTAAGTGATACAAAGTTTACAACCCTTGTCCTATTTACCGAAATGAGCCAATTTTTAAAACTTAACACAATAGGTAGGTGAAAAAAAAGAGAGACAGTTTTACTTGAAATGGTAATACTTGTTGGCTACAATAACACCGGAAAATAAAACATGTTTTATTAAATATTTGTTATATTTTTGTGTTGACTTATTTGATGTCTGTTGATGCATAGTTTTTCGAGGATGGACCTGGCACACTCTCTGGGTGGTATTGCGATGTCCGAGGATGCGTTGGGCCTTCACATAAGAACAAACAATAGGATTAGAGTCCCCGGTAGTCTCCCGGCGGGAATACTCCAATGCCTAAGTCAGTGATTTGAGAGAGAGAAATGATGTAAGCAACAATAAAGCTAGAATAACAAGAGTTGCGATTACCTTAGCACTGATAGGTGACTTGTATTTATAGGCATGAAAGGAGTTTGATTTCCCGCACATCTCGGATCCCTATCCCTTAGTATCTGCTATGCAGGTATTTGAGAAAGAGATGGGGTTTGTTAGCTACTCTGTGATCTTAGTAACCTAAGATCACGGGATAAGTGATACAGCTTCCGTGTGACGTTAGGTTAGGATGTCCGATTAGTATTCGGTCACATGTGCATAGCTTATGTGCTAACAGCTGTTATGCATCTTAATCGATATAGATGATCTTTTCTAATTTGAAGGATGGCCTATCCCATTTATATAGGGATAGTTGATATATCGATAACGAGTATATGATCTTATCAATCGTATGATAAGATTATCTGACTTAATATAATATAAATACATCCCCATGGTAGAATGACTGACCTGTCCTTCGGCCATTGACTATTTCGGCCCATGAGTTGAGTCTCGGACTAGGCGTTCGAGACCTCATCGGGCTAAGCCGTCCGAGGCCTTGGCAGGTCTGCATACTCGCGGAATCCTGGGTTCAGGGCCTTATGAAACTGATCCATGACCCAACAGTTATCCCCTAATTTCCTAGTCTAGATGACTATGGAAATTTTGTGTTCTTTAAGAATGGATCGGTCTTCCGATGTCCGACTCCTAGAAGTGGCATGTCCGAGGCTTCCAAGGCAGAAACTTGAATTTTGGACTTCAAGTTTTGGCGGGATTTTTTCCCTATGATTTCTGTCGAGACGGTTGATTTGATCGAGGATCAGTCGGTTCACCTGCCTGTCGATTCGAATGGTTAAGTACGCATCCACGTGTCGGCATCGGTATGGTTGTACTTTCGGCTACCACGCGTCATCATTTGGCAGGTAATAAGACGCGTCTGCTGCGGCACTCAATGCGCGTGTTTTCGAGGCGTCGTCTAGGGTTTCAAGCGTCGATGCCCCTTCGTCTTCTTAGACACACTATAAAAAGGGGTTTTTTCTCTCCTTTTTCATTTTCTACTTTCATCTGGTTTTCTGAGACGCAACTGTTGCTTGTGAAAGCTTTGCAATTTTTCCAACCCCCCAACTGGCTTGCTTTCATTCTAATTTATTTCCTCAGTACTACTATTTGAGAGTAGTATTCTTTTGGGTTTCGGTCAATCGAACCCTTCGTCTTCCTTCGTGTGAACAATTCGTTCATCCTCACAGTCCAATACTCAAGTATTTGGATCTGTTGCTGCCGTTCATTGAAGCTGTGGTTTGATCACCTTCATCTGTCTGTTACCCACCTGTTAATTCATAGCCTTCACCCTCATATTCCTTGGTCATTATATCTTGAATTTTTATTTCTCATGGGTGACGGAGGAGGCTCGGACTCGGACGGTGGAGGTTCTTATCCTGCCATGTGGAAGACCACCTTGACATCAAAGGATGAGAGGCAAGTCAGGCTGGACTGCTATATACCGAAGATGGTGAAACTTCAGTTAGATGATGAGCAAAAAGGTGCCATAGTGAGCACCAAGGAGCACGAAGTCTGCTTGTATGAGGAGATGTTCCGTGCAGGCCTCAGGCTACCATTCTCGAGGTTCATTCGAGACTTATTGAGCCTTTTGAACGTGGCTCCTCATTAGATTGTCCCCAATGCTTGGTGGACTTTCTTCGGCTGCGTGGTTCTGTGGCTGACAGCTTTAGGGGAATAGAATTTCCTCACTGCCAAGGAGTTCTTGTCGGTGTACAGGTTCACGAGGAACCCTAGCAGTGACTCGCTTTACAATTTCCAAGCCCGACGAGGGAAATCGATAAAGTTTGAGAAAACTTACACTAGTAATTGAGCATGGAAGACAAAGTTTTTTTTTGCTCTGGGACAATGGGAGTTTGGACCTTCGGAGAAGGTAGAAGGCCCAAGAGTTCCTCGAGAAACCAGCGTTCCAGTAGAAGGTGCAGGTGTCAAGCCGGTGCTGACTTATGAGGAGCACGCTCGAGTGAACAAGGTCATGGCCTAGGTCCGAGAACATGAGGGTGCCACTTTGTTCAGGACTTTGGTCACTACGACCAAGCTGAACCATTACCTATACTATCCTGGGGTCGGTCTTGATAGACAGAAGAGACCGAGAGATGTGGCGCTCGAGGTCGCACAGAAACAGACTACGATGAAGGGTATGGCGTTCAAGGCCGTGAAGAGGGCAATTCCTGCTACGAAGGGTATGGCAATCGAAGGTGTGAGGCCGATTAAGAGGGATGCGAAGAAGGCGCCTATGAAGAAGAAGGGCAAGCGTCTGGCAAGTGAACCCTTGAAGACTCCCGCTTGAGGCTCGTTGATGAGCCTGAGGAAGTTGAGCAACCAATGCTCAAGAGAGCCAAGGTGGCCAAACCGACAGGGCCTCAAGATCCTTTTGAGGCAGGTAAACAAACGGTTTCCCAACTCCTTGCTACCCGAAGAAAGGGGGACCTAAAGCCTGTCATTCATCTGGCCAGTGCGTATCGCTGGCCCATCTCTGCTGCTCCACTTTTGGCGGTCCCCTTAGTCGAGCCCATCGATGTCCCGACTCCTATAATTGTTGTAGAGTCGGTTACTCTAGTCCACTCAAGCCCAAACATCAAGCGTATTTTGGAGGAGGTTGAGATGGAGGCGTATTCGGACTCTTCGGTAGGGAATGAGGACGAGAGGCCTGAGCCTGCAGCTGCTGAGACATGGTCGGTCGATGCTGTGGCTCATGTGGCAACGTCGGTAAGTCCCTTGGTTAACGAGGCACATGATGAGGTGCAGGCCGATGCTAGCTCACAGACCTGGTCCGAATGGTTCTTAGGCTATGACTACTCCTGATGCTCGAAATCCGAAGCTCGTGGCAACACTGCTTCGAGCGATTCTAAGGTGCAACCCTCCGGCGTCGAGTGGTCGGTTGGCTACCCCCTTACCAGACCTGGGAGTGACCTCACGGGGAATCCCTTGTTTGCTTTGGTGGGTCTGATCCCCCATGAGCAGCTGACTGGCCAGCGTGATCATATCGCCCAAGGCATGGCGGAGTCCTTCCTCTACTACTAGCTTGTCGTAAGTGTTATTTTCTTTTAACTATTTTGCAGAGTTTTGTGTATTCTAACTCTTCTATTTGTTTTAGAGCATGACGAGGTCGTTGTTCCTGTACTATGACTTCAGAAAATTCATGCAGAACTCGGCCGAGAAGTCCAACACCTTAAAAGTTAAGCTTGCAGAGTAGGAGCAAAAATTGTCGAAGTCTGAGGCCGAAAATGTGAGGCTAAGGGGAGTTATCTCCCAACAGGATATGGAATTGCTAGCTATCGGTCAGCAGCAATCTTAGATTCAATCCAAAGCTGCCGAGGCTGAAGCTGCTCGGTCTGCAGCAGATAAGAAGCTCTCGAATCTGTCCGCTGAGCTGAAGACTCTTCGAGATAAGAAGGGTCAGCTCTAAGAAGAAAACTCCATAATAAATGAGGATCAAAATCAGCTTGAAGAGAGGCTCGCTGAGGTTCTAAGACAATCCAGAGAAGCCCAGGCCAAGATGGATGTCCAGAGGACAATAGCTGAGGAGGCCTGCTCAGCTCGGATGGTGGCCTAGGAGAGGAGGAAGTTTTATAAAGAGAAGCTCAAGAAGGCCGAGCTTCAACTGCATGAAGACGATGACCAAGCCTGCAGCTATGGAAAGCAATTGTCTTATGCCTCCTGAACACGCGACAATGCTTGGCTGGACAAGATCTCTTTTGGCTTCGAAACCTTCCGATCTTGGGCCAAAGATCCTTCATGTTCTGTGGACCTTGACATAGTGGAGGCCGATGAGCTTCCTTTTACTTATGAGGCCCTAGAACAGATCATATCGCTCAGGTAGGAGCAAATGCCTGACGCCAAGGGATCTTCAAGTTTGGCTATACACTAGAGGAAGAAAACAAGCCCTCTAGCAATGATGAAGCCGTGGAGCCCCAAGGTCCTCTAGATGCACCTGTCACTACTGAGGCCCATGAGTATGTTGACCCTAAAGGGAAATAATTGTAAATTTTATCAGTTCTACATTTTATAGATATTAATGAAAGATTTTGTTTCACAATTTACTCTTTTACTTCTTTGCAATAGATAATTGTTTATACAACCTTATATGCAATTAGAAGATAACTTAAAAAAGGGTAATCAGTTTTAAACCAAACTTAGATGTTTATTTTGTAACCGTCTTTTAAGGCAACTCAAAGTTGAGATCCTTGGCTCCTTTAACTCCCTTCGGAATACCTGTCTTAGGGTTTAGTTGAGAGGATCCTTGGTTCTCTCCTCTAACTCCCTTCGGAATACATGTCCGAGGGGTTAGTTGAGGATTAGTGATTTTCCTCTAACTACCTTCGGAATACCTGTCCGAGGGTTTAGTTGAGAGGATGAGTTATAGTCTCTTCGACTGTGTTTCCTCTGACTACCTTCGGACTACCTTCAGAATACCTGTCTGAGGATTTAGTTGTGGGGATTTCCTCTAACTACCTTCAGAATGCTTGCCCGAGGGTTTAGTTGAGAGGATGAGTTATAGTCTCTTCAACTGTGTATTTCCTTTAACTACCTTCAGAATACCTGTCTGAGGATTTAATTGAAGGGATTTCCTCTAACTACCTTCGGAATACATGTCTGAAGGTTTTGTTGGGAGGATGAGTTATAATCTCTTTGACTTTGTTAAGACTTTGAATGTCATTGTAATTTCAGGAGATTTTTATTTGATGAAATAAAACTTATAAAAGAAACAAGAATAAAACAAAAATGAATCTCCTTTGTGAAACTACAATAATTTAGACAAAATACTTTTAAGATGCTCGGTGTTCCATGGCTTGGGGAGTGGCTTTCCTTTGAGGTTCTTGATGTAGTATGCTCCCGCTCTTCGGCAATCGATCACCTTGTAAGGTCCTTCCCAATTGGGAGCTAACTTGCCCTCAGTTGGATCTTTGGTGGTGATGGTAACTTTTCGCAAGACCAGATCTCCAACTTTGAAGCTTCGACGCTTGACCTTCCTATTGAAATATCGAGCTACTCTTTCTTGGTATGCTGACATGGAAACTTGGGCTTGGTCTCATTTCTCTTGTAGCAAATCCAGATGTAGTTGTAAGCCTTCATCATTAGTTTCAGGCGGGAAGGTTTCTACTTGGAAACTACCCGAGCCCACTTCGGCAAGAATAACCTCCTCGGTTCTGAAAGCCAAAGCATAAAGAGTCTCCTCGGTCAGAGTTCTTTTGGTAGTTTGATATGCCCACAACACCTCCAGAAGATCTTCAGCCCAATCTCCCTTTCGATCACCAAGTTTCTTCTTCAAAAGTTTGAAGATTGTCTTGTTAGTGATTTCTACTTGCCCGTTAGCCTGGGGGTGCCCAAGGGATGAGAAGTAGTTCCTTATATGGAGTTTAACACACCATTCTCTGAATGAATCGCAGTCTAATTACTTTCCATTGTCTGTGACGAATGCATGTGGAATGCCATAGCGACAGATGACATTCTTCCATAAAAATTTCTCTATGCTTTTAGCTATTATATTCACTAGGGCCTTCACTTCTACCCACTTCGTAAAATAATCCACAGCTACTATTACAAATCGAACACCTCCTTTCGACGAGGTAATGGTTCCACTATATCTATCCCCCATTGCGAGAAGGGCCATGGTGAGGAGACCAAGCTTAACTCCTCCGGGGGTTGCTTAGCAATGTTAGCAAAACATTGTCATTTGTCGCAATTTCTGATCATTTCCACCGAGTCTCAGGTCATGTTAGGCTAATAAAAGCCTGCTCGAACTGCCATATATGCCAACATCCTTGTGCCTAAAGGACTCCCACAGATACCTTCATGAATCTCACGAAGGATATAATTACCTTCTTCTTTGGAGACGCACTTCAGAAGTGGTAACATAAAACCTCATTTGTATAAGGTTCCATTTACCATGGTAAATCTGGCAACTTTTTTCCTTAGCTAGATAGCCGATTTCTTTCCTGATGGGAGAATTCCTCTCTCCAGATATTCCACCACTTCCTTTTGCCAATCCGGTACTGCCTCTGCTGTTGAGACCGAGACCACCTCGGTTATGGTAGGCTGGGATAGCGTTTGGACTATTTCTTCAGATTCTCCCATGGATTCCCCTGTCGATGCTATCCGAGCGAGATGGTCCGCTCTTTCGTTTTCTTCCCTTGGGATTTTTACAATGCAGAACATTTTGAAAGAATTCTGCAAGTCCTGTACTTTTGATAAGTACAGCTTCATTTTGTCCCCCTTGGCTTCGAATTCCCCTTGGATATGTCTGACAATCAATTGAGAGTCGCTTCGTAGCTCAATAAACTCAGCTCCCATCTCTCGGGCCAAGCCGAGTCCAGCTATCACCGCCTCGTATTCGGCTTCATTGTTGTTAGTTTTGAACTCCAACTTTATGGAACTACGCAGCTCTTCACCTTCTAGGGTGATTAGTATCTCTCCGGCTCTACCATGCCTTTTTATGGATGACCCATCCACAGAAATTACCCAAGTCTCGTCCCTCGGCCATTGTTCTGCATCTAGCATATTAGTAAATTCTGCCAAAAAGTCTGCCAATGCCTGACCCTTGATGGAGTTTCGAGGAAGGAATTCAATGTCAAACTCTCCAAGTGCGATTGCCCAATTAGCCAATCTTCCGGATAAATCTAGTTTGTAACGCACTTTTTTAAGAGGGTTTTCGGTGAAACCCTTATCGTGTGAGCTTGAAAGTATGGCTGGAGTTTTCTTGACGCTATGGTAGGAGCGAAGACAAGCTTTTCCATTTGAGAGTATCTCTCCTCGGCCCCTTTCAATGCTTGGCCGATAAAGTATACGGGCTTCGTCGAATTCAGCTTCATTCCATATCTCTTCAATGTCTCGAACGTTTCCTGCAGGCCAGCCGTGTGGTTCTGTGGTAACACGCTTTTGACTAGCATGTCATTCACATAAACTTCCATGTTCCGCACGATCTATTCTCGGAACATCTTGTTTACCAGTCTCTGGTATGTTGCCCCTGTATTTTTCAGTCCGAAGGGCATGACCTTATAACAGTAGAGGCATCAGTTTGTAATAAACGTAGTTTTTTCTTTATATTCCGGATGCATGCAGATTTGGTTGTAACCGGAAAAGGCATCCATAAAGCTGAGCAATCCGTATCCAGGTGTTGAGTCAACCAATGCATCAATGAGGGGCAAAGGAAAGCTATCTTTCAGACAAGCTTTGTTAAGGTCGGTGAAGTTTACAGACATTTTCCACTTCCCATTGGATTTCTTGACCAATACTACATTGGCTAACCAATCGGAATAATGCACTTCTTCAATAAACCGAGCTCTAAGCAGCTTCTCCACCTCTTCGGCTATTGCCATATTTCGCTCAGGAGCAAATTTTCTTCTCTTTTGCTTCACCAGTTTCATACTCGAATCCACATTGAGTTGGTGAAGTACATCTTTAGGGCTAATGCCTGGCGTGTCTTCATGTGTCCACGCAAATACTTCTTGGTTCTCTTTTAGAAAAGTGACGAGGCCTTCTCGGACCTCCGAGGAGAGTTGAGATCCAATCTTCACTACTTTGCCGTTTGCTATCGTCACATCTTCTAGTAGCTCGGCAGGTTCGCCTTTCGGTTCACCTTCCTTTCTGCTTCCCAGGGTACTAACCGTTAAAGGTGTGGCTTTCGAAGGCTTCTTTAGGGAAGTGATGTAACACTTCCTTGCTGTAGTCTAGTCACCCTTGACCTATCCGACTCCTTCTTCTATCGAAAACTTCATCTTTAGGTGGTAGGTTGAAGTTACAGCTTTCAACTTATTCAAGGTTGGCTGACTGATTATGTTGCAAGTAGACGGTCGGTTGACCACCAAGAAGTCTACCATGATAGTTGACTGCCTGAGAGCTATTCCTGCTGTTACAGGAAGTGAGATAATCCCAATAGGTTGGACTTGCTCTCTCGTAAATCCGACTAAGGGAGAACCGAATGGTTTGATCCTGCTGCGATCAATACCAATTTGTTTGAAAACTGACCAATAGAAGATGTCAGCTGAGCTTCCATTGTCCACTAAGATCCGATGGAGCACATGGTTGGCCACTGTCACCGTTACCACCAATGCATCGTCGTGGGGCAGCATTATTCCCTTCGCATCTTCTTCGGAGAATGATAAGACCATGGACTCTCGCTTTAAGGCCTTTCAAGAAAGAGAACCTCTTCTGTCTGCACCCTCCTGGAGTGGGCTTTTCTGGCTGAGTTAGACTCTCATTTACCAACTATTCCTCCTGAGATGGTAAGAATTTCTCCCACTACATCATGATTCCGAGGTGGAGGATGCGCATCCCAATCATTCCTCGGTTTAGTCTGCTGATTATGCATCGGTTCATCATATCGATCATCTCTTGGATCGTTATCCTGCCTTTGCCTCTGGTCTTGGCCCCCGATAGCTTCTCGGTTTCCCTCAAGCAATAGGGGTTGCTGAGGATTCCTTCTTCTAGCCCTCTTGCCTGCTAGGAACCTCACCAATTTACCATTCCTGATGAAGGATTCTATCTCCTGACACAGAGATACACACTCCTCGGTCAGGTGGCCAACTTCATTAAGATAGTGGCAAAACTTTGTGTGGTCTCGCTTCAGCAAGGGACCCTTCAGTCTTGTTGGCCATTTGAAGTTAGGGTCTCTTCTGATCTCCATCAACACCTTGGTCATACTAGTGTTCCATGGGGCGAACTTGATAAATTTTCGCAGAGAATCGTTCATTGGTTTGAGGGTTTTTTTGTCCTGCTGCTTCCGGTTTTTCTCTTACTTTTTCCCGGAGCTTATTGGTGTTGCCCTCGCACTACCCCCATCTTGCCGAGTCGCCTTCTCTTGGGACTTCATCAGGGCCACAACAGTCTCCTCCTGATTGATGTACTCTTCTACTTTGTTCAAAAATTGACGAAGAGTCACCAATGTAGACTTCTTTGCTAGCTCGGCCATCAATTTCCCCTCGGCTCTTACCCCATGCAATATTTTGTCGAGTACCATTTGCTCACTTGGATTTTCTACTGTCAACTTCTCCTTATTAAACCTGAGCATGAAGTCTTTTAGGGACTCATCCTTCCCTTGAACCAGAGAAAGCAGGTAAGCTGAGCTCTTCTTCCTTTTCCGAGTGGGCAAAAATTGGCTAAAAAAGAGACATCCCAAGGATTTAAAGTTATTCACAGACTTGGCAGGGAGTCTTGAAAACCACTATTTAGCTGCTCCTGCCAAAGTTAATGGAAACGCCCGGTATAAGATCTCATCTAGGGTATCATGGAGGATGAAGTGTGCTTAAAGTCTTTCCATATGCTCCGTAGGGCCTCCATTGCCGCCATATTTGTTTATATGAGGCATTTTGAACTTGTCGGGCAAGGGGAAGTTCATAACCCTATCTGTGCAAGGTAAGTTAGTGTTCTCCATGAGCTCTTCCGCCATTAACCCGTTCTCCCCATTAGCCATCTTGTCAGCCATCTCCGTGTACTTCCTCTTCAAATCTCCTAGCTCAACACTTACATCGGTCTCGTTATGGCGAGTGTGGGATCTTTCACAATGAGATCGGTCACGATGAGACCTTCCGAGATGTCTCTCATGATGAGACTTGTCATGGTGAGGTCTCTCGGGATGAGACCTCTCAGCGCGGGATCTCTCGTGATGACCCTCATTCTGGATCGTGGTATGACGGTTGCCATGAACCGAACTTGTACTACCTTCATGGACCTGCTTGCCTTGGCGGATGAGTTCTCGTCTCTCCCTCTCACGCCTTTCTTCGCGCTCCTTCTCCCACCTTTCTTCTCGCTCACGCTCCCTTCGGCCATTACGGCCTTCAGCAGCCGTGAGCTTGGTAGCAAGCTCGTCGTTCTACTTCTCCAATGCATCCATGGAGGCAGTCATCTGCCTCATGAACTCAGCGAGGTCAGGAGGCGTTGCAACTGCACTGAGCAGCTCGGCTCGGCCTTCCGGCGGAGAATGTGTTGCACGTGTATTCACCATTTCGGATTGATGTCAGGAACTGATGAAAATCGCTTCCCACAAACGGTGCCAAACTGTTGATGCACAGTTTTCTGAGGATGGACGTGGCACACTCTCCGGGTGGTATCGCAATGTCTGAGAATGCGTCGGGCCTTCACACAAGAGCAAACAATAGGATTAGATTCCCCGGTGGTCTCCGAGCGGGGATACTTCGATGCCTAAGTCAGTGATTTGAGAGAGAGAAAAGATGTAAGCAACAATAAAACTGGGATAGCAAGAGTTGAGATTACCTTAGCACTGATAGGTGACTTTTATTTATAGGCATGAAAGGAGTTTGATTTCCTGCACGTCTCGGATCTCTATCCCTTAATATCTGCTGTGTATGTATTTGAGAAAGAGATGGGTTTGTTAGCTGCTCCGTGATCTTAGTAACCTAAGATCACGGGATAAGTGATACAGCTTCCGTGTGACGTTAGGCCAGGATGTCCAAGTAGTACTCGATCACATATGCACAGCTCAGGTGCTGACAGCTATTATGCATCTTGATCGATATAGATGATCTTTTCTAATTTGAATGATGGCCTATCCCATTTATATAGGGATAATTGATATATCGATAACGAGTATATGATCTTATCAATCGTAGGATAAGATCATCTGACTTAATATAATATAAATACATCCCCACGGTAGAATGATCGACATGTCCTTCGGCCATTGACTATTTCGGCCCATGAGTTGAGTCTCGAACTAGGCGTTCAAGACCTCATCGGGCTAAGCCGTCCGAGGCCTTGGCAAGTTTGCATACTTGCGGAATCTTGGGTTCAAGGCTCGTTGGGCCTTATGAAGCTGATCCATGACCCAACAATGTCCAAAACATTGTTTTCATTTAATTGGGGATCGGGAAGTTGTGTACTTAGGTCTACAAGTGAAGGCATTGATGATTTATTCAAGAAGACATGTATTGTAACTAATGTTTGAACATGGAAAATGATGTCCGGACATGATGGACTCTAGGGAGTATATGTTCTCTAAGATGTCTAGATATGTCAATGAACATAGTTTGTTTCTCTGACAATAACTCCACTTTTTTGACCAAATTTAAAGCACCTACATCATTTTCTCCGAATTGATATTCTCTTCATAAGCAGGGTGCATATTTATAGATTCGTGAATATGGCTACAAATAGGTCAAATGCGACTTACGTCATCATCAAGGAACCTGTCAACATAAGGAAACTGAACTAGTTTTCCCATCAATCTAATGAGAGCATCCCTCATTTTGTGTAACACTTGTTGCGGCTCTTGTTGGAATTCCAGGAATTTAGCCCTCGAGATAACCTCCCTTTCACGATCTACGTTGTTAAAGGGGTCATTACCATTATGTCGGTTGGCCCTCAAATCCGGATAAAGCAGCTCGAATACCTCATAAATTTGGCTCCCGAAAAACCCTCTCCTACAAGCAACATGGTTGGAGAGGTTGGTATCATTGCTTAGGTAGGACATTGAATAGAATAATGCCTGCTTTGATACCTCTTGATGCAAGGGAAAATCTAAATAAAGATAATTCCATAACTATTGCTAATTAATATTATTCTAACTGCGGATGCTAACACCTTATAAGCAACTGAATTACCTAAGAAAGAAAAAAATTAACTTCTCTCTCCTCATATTTTCATTCCTTCCAAAAAAAAAAAATAATAATAATAACATCTTTTCAAAATTATTACCAAACAATTTTCTTAGCACTTTTCTCACAAAAAATTTCAAATCTTACTTCATTTTTATATTATATCGATAATTTTTTATTATTATTTAAACAAAAAACTCACAACAAAAATATATTCATTATATGATAATATATAAAAAAAAAAAAAAATTAATCCTTTTCATTTCATTCTTCTTAAATTATTATTTAACACTAAATAAAAAAAATAAAAATAAAAAATCAACCAATCTGAACTTGAATACAGATAAGATCAGGACCAATATTTGAGATCATAGCTCTAACTAATCATCTTTACGAAAAACACAGTCAGTGGCCGGGCATGACTCACCACGTCTCCCCTGCTCAGATACTGGAGAATCAATATATATGGCTTCTTTGCTAGCTCGATCTCCCTTTTTCTGTTTTTATTTTTTTATTTTTTATTTTTTTATTTTTATTATTAAGAAAAGTCAACTCATGATCAACAAACAACTTCTTAAAAAAGAAAACTAAAAATTATTTTCACGACTCAAAACATTTTTCTAACAAAAACAACTCTTACAAAGATTATCAAAACACCACCATTGTTGTCCCCTCATTGACCTGTTGACCCTTTAAACTACTTGGCTTTTCATTTTTACGCGTTTCTACGCGTCGTAATTTTGTTAAAACCGGAATTATTGTTCATTATAAAGTAGTCATTCTTGGTATATTGTCTATAGATTTTCTGGCCCGAGACTTTGGTGGGTTGAAGGTAAAGAATTGTGATCAGTTAACTGTTTGGAAGGAGTTGAGCTTGTCAGAGGTTTAATAATGGCCGCAGTCCAACTCGATGGCTTCGAGATTCATGGGTTCCATACTTTTCAAGGTGCGGACATAAATTCTACTTCATTGATTTATTTATGTATTTGGAACTTCATATCTTGCTTTACCTGGCTTTTTGCAGTGATTTTTGAAGATTGAATTTTGTGTTATTAAAGCAGGGAAGCACTTTAATGTTGCTAAATAAGAAAATAGTCACTGGGCTGGAGTAAAGTACTCTCTTTATTTGGCTTTTTTAAGTAAGAAAAGAACTTGTTCAGTAGCTTTTTGCCTGGTTGATTCATCGTTTGGGAAATTCATCCACTTTCCAGTATTTTTAAAACAATAAGTGTCTTTTCGATGGGATAGTTGTACATCTTTCTTTGGATCCATCATCTATGGAGGTAGATTTTCTGGCAATTTTGAGATTTCTTGATGAATAAGGCGGTAGATTTTGTGGCAACTTTGTGGGTGTTTAGGTTTCAACCGGATCCTACATAACAGATAGAAGAATTAAATTACTTCCAACTTCCAATTGAATTCGAAGCACAAAAAGCTAATGAAAGGCTTTGGTCAGATGCTTTTGATAAGGTGGCAGCACGGGATTGGACCTCAATGCTATTGGGTCGATACTAAATTGATTAATAATAAGGCTTGCCCAATACACATCTTTCACACATTTACTGTTGGGGTTCTAGATAGTAGATATGTATTATTCTCATGCTCTCTGTTTTTTAATGGTTCCTTGTTCCGTGAACAGATTTAGGTATTGGGAATATTGTGAAACACGCCGGAAGAAGATGGCTCGGCAATCATGAAATTTATGCAATAATCTGTAATTACAAGCATTTCTGCGTCTATAGCAGTCCAGTGAACTTGCCCAAAAGTAATTACCTATTGCCTATTTCTATTAATTGTAACATGATTGCTATAGTAAGGTTTAACTCTAGAATCATTGCATATGTCCTCATGCAATTTCTAAAGTTTTTTAGCTTAATGTATTTGGAGGGAAAGGAAAGAAAGGATTTGAGGACCGCGAAAGAATGTTGGAGGAGCTTATAACATATCTTTTTTCTTCTATACGTGGTATAACAAGATTTCAAAAATTATTGATTTGTTATGTTCTAGTCCTTTAACATGCTTTATTTTGAAGTTTTACACCCCTACCCTTTCTTAAAGTCTTGTCAGAAAGCCTAGGTGCTCACCTCGAAGCATTTGCTACTCATATTGGATATTCTCCAGGCATATATATGTAATATCTCGAAGTAGTTAATATTAATACAGAATGGTTATGGATTTGTAGCTCTTATTCATAAGTTTGATGAAGTTTATGTATATTTTACAAAGCTTCTTTCTCAGTAGGTAGATGATATCAGTTACTACTGATATTGTTATAAGGTCTGTTTTGGCTGCTAAATGTAACAGGTGGTGCTATTTTACTTTTTGACCGTAAGAGGGTTAGGAACTTCAGGAAGGATGGTCATAACTGGAAGAAGAAAAAAGATGGGAAGACTGTCAGTGAATCCCATGAATGCTTAAAATTGGGGTTCTCCAAATTTCTGGTATGCTATAGCGGCATCAACTTATGTATATATATGCAAGTAATAATACCTGATCGAGTGAGTAATTTGTGTTTTTAAAATATTCACTTCCTGATACAAGCAAACAAATACACAGATATGTCAGGTACATACACATATACATATACATATGCATCATATCTTTATCTATATATATATATGCATGTATGCACCCCCAGAAGTTCAATTTAATGTTTCTCCTTTCTGTGCTTTGTTTGATTCTTGTATGTACCTGTTACCTGCAACTGCATGTTTTGGGCATATTCGTTTCACCTGAGTATGGATATAATGATGTTGTGGCTTAATTTGCTGTAGTATGAGCTCCAATGTTGCTGGTGTTCATTTGATTTCTGGAATATTGATTAGCTGTACACTATTAATGGACAATTCATTGTTAAGGTTCTTTCCATTTGGCAAATTCTGTTTCAATGAGGTTCCATTTGCTTGTCGAATCATGGTTCAGGTTGGTAATGAAAGAAGGATCAAGGTATACTATGTGCGTGGCCAAGATAACCCGAACTTTGCTCGCAGGTGTTTCTGTCTTCGTGACGAGTATGTAATGGTTAAGCTTTATGTCAATCTTTAAGTCCAACAACTGGTCAGCTGCTATTCTTAATAATATAGAACATAAATTTTTCCATAAGTAATTTTAATATTACTTTTTTGTTTCAGGAACCTAGAACACATAGTCCTTGTTCATTATCGTGATGAACTACAGAGGGACTCTGGCGATAAGCATGTATATTTTGTTGGCAACAAAGACTTTTTAGGTGATATTACTTGAACTTTAGATGAATTGAATTCTATAATGTTTTCGTAGAGAAGTGGCTTATTTTGTTTTAGAACACATAGTAATTTTGAGTTCAGAGAGGTCATAAGATGATACATTCTTTATTTAATATTATTGTTATTCTCATTATGCTAGACAATTAGTACCTGGATTTACAAGTTTAGTTAAACAGCTGCTATCTCAATTTATTGTTATTATTGGTGCACGATGTCAATACTCTAATTGTACCTTTTTCTTGGAAAATGGATATACAATGTTCAAACCCTTTGCTTTTCAAAGAATCAACAGGGCTTGGTGACAATTTAACTGTCCAGAATCATGAATGGAGGCGTCATGAGATTAATCCAATGGAACGGGATGAGCTTCCACTGACAAATGATTCTAACAACTCAACTGCACCTAAAGAAGGTAAATAATTAGATGCTATCTGCAGCAGAGCCAGTGGCAAGACAGAAAACAATTCACACTCAATATTTCACCTTCTTTTTGGCAGATGAAGTTTCAAGCTTTGATCAATCAAGTCAAATTGAGGTAAATGATTCCTTATATGATCTAGAGATCTTCCTATATTGTTTTTTTTTTTTTTTTTTCAATGTAAGAGTTTTTTCCCTCATCTTGAGTCCTTTTCATCTCCTTCTTGGTACACCTTTGATGTATGCTGTGCAGAAAGTGAACGATTGATTTTAGACTATGGTATCTTAATGTGCCTCAGTTTTTAGCTTTCTTTTCTGTACAAATTCTTTGGATATATTGTTCACGGTTGGTGGATGATGTTGCAGAAGAAGAGACAACGAGAGGATGTGAACGCCCAGCCAGGAGGGAGTGGTTCTGAGGATAGGCGTAGGAGGTTCCCTACTTTCTCTAGTGATTAGGGTTATTTAATAAAGGGTTGTTATGTTAACCACCCTTGGCAATAAGATTAGATAAATGACATCTTTTGCAATTGTTTTCAGGAATTGTGGGAATACTTGGGAGTCTAGTAGCTTACAGCTGAAGTTCATTATTAACAAGCTCTTTCTTCCAGTATTTACTGGGAATGGAATTAAAGGAAAAGTAGATTTGGTTGATGCTCATACTGCACAACTTGTAACTTGTGGGCCAGAATCCTCAGGCAAGGTTGAAATTGTAGTTCTAGAGGGTGATTTTGATGGTGATGAGAGTGGCATTTGGACAGCCGAAGAGTTTAAAAACAACATTGTGAAAGAGAGGGAAGGAAAGAAACCCCTACTTACAGGAGACGCGTTTGTAAATCTTAAAGACGGCACCGGTGTGGTGGGTGAGATTTCTTTTACAGATAATTCAAGCTGGACAAGAAGCCGTATGTTCAGTCTTGGGGTAAGATTTGTTGACAACATTGAGGGAATTAGAGTAAGAGAAGCAAAGACAAAATCTTTTTTTGTCTTGGATAACTGCAAAGAATGTGAGTACTTATTTTAGCTGCTTTAGTGGTTGGTGTTGTATTTTATTTTCGTTGTTATTTAGTAAACTCTGATACGACTGTCATACAGCTATGGAAGCCTACACATTTAAACTTGGTTGATAATTCAAAATAGTTAGCATGTTAGGTTTGTACTGTAAAGATATATATTGAAATGAAACTCCATTAATTGTAACTTGTGATTCTGATTGCAGTGTTCCCTTATGATGAGGATGAGGAGGCCACACTTGCAGGCGGGTATTCACACATAAGCAATGGGAGCAAGTTTATGGCTTCTGATCACAAGATTGGTGGATTTGATTATTCTTCTGCTGCAGATGGCAGCATTGCAACCATCAATTCTTATGGTGTTACTAGCGGTTTGGATGAGCATGGCTTGCACAATATTGACAGTATGGATCTCAGATATGACCAGCCGGCGCCTTTGGATTTCCCAGGCCAAGATCATCTGGAATTTGGCGATAATTTGTTAGAACCATCCTGGGAATCGGATCTACAGTGTGCCCTCCATAACTTCCTGTTGGCACATGCACATTCTACAGCTGTTGCTCAGAGGAGATGGACAAAGGTATTCAGCGTTTATAAATGGTTCTCAATTCGGAAGGCTGTAATTTGTTAAAAAAAAAAAAATGAAACTGTAGATACAAAAATAAAAACATAAAAATAAAAGAGAGAGATTGCTGCCCATCTAATTTGTATGAGGGTCATACAAATTAATATTAATACAACAATTAAGTACTTGATATCGATTTAGTTCCAGTGTTAATGTATGATATAAACATAAGTCTATATATATTATAAATTATATTTATACATATATGCATATTGAATAATATAAATGTATAAGATCAAGACTTAATCATGTGATTCAGTAACAATTCAAATGCTTAATCATATTATTCATGTATAATGATAATGTGATTTGTAGTCTTTAATTTATTTTTAAAAAAATGAGTATAGCTATCACATTTTCATTGTGGGTGTTCTCAAAAAATGAGTATGACAATTCAAAAAATGAGTATGGCTCGGTGTTTTCCTAGTCCTAAGTAGATATTATTTCTAAAAACCAAGTGAGCAAAATAAGAGCCATTTTTTTTTAAAAAAAAAAAATGAAATAAATAAGATCATGGTGACATGCCACAGGTAGCACGTCACCACGTGGCGTGCATGGGGATCACCACATCCCCTCACTTGAATGTGCTTCCCTTGTTAGGTCCTCCTTTTTTTTCTTTCTTTTTTGGTAAAGTCCTTTTAACCCCCTCGAACTACCACACAATGACAATCTCTCCCCTAAATTATCAATTGCGACAATTTACTTTCCAAACTACCAAAACAGTGACAATGTGCCCCTGTAAAGGATAATCCCTCAGCAACAGTTTTGATGTATATCTTGAATATTTGAATTCAAAACTGTTGATGAGGGATTATCCTTTATAGCTCCCAATGCTAAAAAAATGACGAAATTATTCTTATAAAATTTTTAATATAAGACAAAAATACCCCTAAAATTTGGAAGAAAAAAAATTTAAAAAAAACATGGAAAATATTTGTTATGTTTTTGTGTTGGTTTATTCAATGTCTAAAACTTTTTAATTATTTATTTGAGGACCGAGAAGTTGATGATTTATTGAAGAAGATATGTATTGCAGCTGATGTTCGAACATGGAAAATGATGTTCGGACATGATGTACTTAGGGAGTAGTGTACATGTTCCCTGAGATGTCTGGATATGTCAATGAACATAGTTTGTTTCTCTAATAGTAATTCCACTTTTTCAACCAAATTTATAGCCTTCATATAATATTCTCTTCATAGGCAGGGTGCATATTAATTTAGAGATTCATGAATATGATTAGATACAATTTGAATACGACTTACATCATCGACAATGAACCTGTCAACAAAAGAAAACTGAACGAGTTTTCCCATCAATCTAATGATGCAGTCCCTCATTTTTTGTAACACTTGTTGCATCTCTTACTAGAACTCTAGGAATTCAATCCTCGAGATAACCTCCCTCTCACAATATTCTGCGTCGTTAAAGGGGTCATTACCATTGTGTTAGTTGACTCTCGAATTTAGATAAAACCGGCTAGGATACTTCATGAATTTGGCACGGCACCCGAAAGGACCCCTCCCCTACTAGCTATAGCAACGCTGTTGGAGAGGTTGCTACCATTACTCAGGTAGGACATCAAACAGAATAACGCATGCTCTGAAACCACTTGATGGGGGCACGAGAAACGTGGATAAAAGAAAAGAACGACTACTTCAATTCTATAAGAACGCAAGCTATGCATAGCTTAAAGGATAAAAACACATAAATTTATGTATTTTCTCAAATATTTATTATTAGAGTTGTAAACTACTTTCTTCAACAATGAGCTCTTCTAAAAGAGAGTCCCTACCATGCGAATTAGCTATAAAAGTGGTGTTTTGTAGCATCTAACCATCTTGTGACACTTCATTCATTTAAGAAAATTGTAGAAAATCAAAATGAGAACAAACCAAACAAATCAAAGTGAAAAAAAAATACCAAAAATACCCCTGGCCACCAAACCCAGCAGACCCACGCCGTGGGTTGGGAGACCCACCGGAAAACAATTGGAAACCGCAAAACCAACCTCAAAAATCGATTCTAATGCCTTAAAACTTATTTTTTGATGCAAAATTAAATCCTAGAGGGGAATGTTAACCCATTAGGAATTTTATCATACTAAAGGGATCACCCTCAAACCCCTGCCATGACCCAGCCGTGGGTCACGGCCAGCGTTTCAGCAGAAGGAAGAAGAAGAAATGGGAGAAGAGTTTTTGGCAGGAAGGAAGAAATGGGAGAGAAGAAGAAATAAGGAAAAATCTAGTGTTTTAAGCTGTATGATAGTTTTGTGCATTTTTTCTATGTGTCAATCTTCTATTGGGGGCTGCAAAAGTGGTCTTTTGCAACCCATCAAACTCCTTCTAAAATAGAAAATACAAAGCTTTCAAAAAGAAAAATCTAAATAAAGATAATTCTACAACTAGTGCTAATTAATAATATTATATCTGCGGATACTAAAACTTAATAAGCAACTAAATTACCTAAGTAGGAAAATATTATAAAATCTTAAATCTTGAAAGCAATAAAAATAAACTAAAGATGAGAAAATAAAATAAATGGTAAAATCCTAACTTAAAATAGAAAATAAATAGAATTAAATTTCGTGTCAACCAAATATGGTTCACAGTCGGCAGTGATCTTGACAAAATCTTTCTTTCTAAACTTCCTTTATTCGAATTACTGAACAAAAATCTCCTCAAACAACACTTTCCTAATATATTCTTTGCTATTTTTCTTAATTCTAAAAACACCGAAAATATGGATAAATGCTGTCCTACGTACATCATACACATACAAGAATTTAATTAACAACCATGCCCTCTCATCTTCTTCTTGGAATGGTACTTAAAATGGACGTAGTTGTGTTTGGTAAAACTTTTCACTTCTCCCTCCTCATATTTCCACTTCTTCCAAAAAAAAAAAGGTAACTTTTTTTTTCAAAACTATTAGTAAACAACTTAATTTCTTCATTCTTCTCTCACAAAAAACTCATGACAAAAATATATTCTAAGTAATATGTATTACTCATCTATCTGTAAAACCTAATAGAGAAATGATTAATTTCATGGTGTATACCCATGAAATTAATCTTTTTTTTTTTTTTTTTTTTTGAGGGAAATGATAAAACATTTCATTCCAAAGAATAAAACAGGCCTAAGCCTTACAAAAATAGAGCCATCTGCTCTAAAATCACAATGTCCGAAATACAACTAGGATGCTCCTCCAACCATACTTGAGTCTCTGGGTTCTTTATAGCACACTTTGCTAATCCGTGGGCAGCTAGATGAGCTTCCCTTTTTACATGTCTGATGCTCCAACCATTTAGAAACCCTAACACCCATTTGATATCTTGAATAACCTGTCCATATGGAAGCCAATTTTTCTGGGTGTTGCTAATTGCCCTCACCACAAGCAATGAGTCCCCTTCAAGAAATGAAATGAAATTAATCATTTTCATTTCATTATTCTTAAATTATTGGGTTAAATTCATTTTACTCCCTGAAGTTTCAGGGGTTTTTCAAGTCGAACCTCAATGTTTAAAAATTGGCAATGTACTCTCTAATGTTTCAAAAAATTTCAATTCAGACCTTCTTTTACTAACTTCCGTCTAATTGGACATAAATCATACCACGTACGTCTCACGTGGGATTTTGATGCCATCTATTCCAATTTTACTCTCATTAAAACCTATAAAATTATGTAATTACCCTCAATTTCATAGGTTTTAATGAGGGTAATTACGTAATTTCATAAATTTTAATGAGAGAAAAATTAGAATAGAGAGCATCAAAATCTCACGTGAGGTGCACGTGGGATGATATCTGTCCAATTAGACTGAAATTAGTAACGGAGGGTCTGAATTGAAAATTTTTGAAACATTAAGAGGGTACATTGCCAATTTTTAAACATTTGGATTCGAATTGAAAAACCCTTGAAACTTCAGGAAAGTAAAGTGAATTTTCCTCTAAATTATTATTTAACACTAAGAAAAAAAAAATTAACCAATCTGAAGTTGAATTGGCCTGCTCATCATTCTTTGCCTTTTTTTTAATTTTTTTTATTATTATTATAAAAAGTCAAAACATTAACCGACAACTTCTTAAAAAAGAAAACTAAAAGGATTCTCAAAACATCACCATTGGCCTGTTGACTTTTTCGTTTATTTATTTATTTTTAAAACAACCCGATCGATTATCGTTTAAACAACTTGCCTTTCCATTTCCACGCGTTTATACGCGTCGTAATTTTATTAAAACCGGAATTATTTTTCATTATAATGTACTCATAGTATAATAATATAATGAATTTTTATTATTATAATGAGGCATTTTTAATTATACTATAATAGTTACGTGTGATGTGCTCTTGACTTGGGTTTTGGCCAAAATACTCGAACTCGAGTTCAAGCTTAACATGGATCCAACCCTAACGAGCTGATCTCGAACACAATTTTTAGCCTCGTGTCAAGTTCGAGCCAAACACAAACTTAAACAAGTCAAGCTCAAACAATAAAAATTCACCCAAGTTTGGCTCATTTACACCCTTATCTACAAGGTACGCCTTGGTACCCTAAGCTTGTTTCCATGTTATTTATATTTTGACCATATGATTTTCATGCTTTTTACAAGTTTTTAATGTGCCATGATGAATTTATATAAATATCTCCCTTAAAAGCAAAAAGGTTTTCAAAATGATATGGGCACACTCTTGTTTTTCAAAATGATTTAGTTTGACATGTTTTTATTAACCTATTAGGAGCTTAGGAGGAGATTTGCTACGTGTTTGGTAAGAAATAGGAATCTTGCATGAATTCTAGTACCCATCAAAAGTTTGACACTTGTTGACCGAACTCTCGACTATTATGAACCAAACATTTGACAGTGTCCATAATGGATAATTAGGGTTTTCATCATGCTTTAGCGAGTTTAACTCCCAACTAGGATTTTAAATGCATGTAATGGGTTCTTTAGGTACTATGTAATGTTAGAATATGTTTCGCAGTAGCAAGAGTTCGAGATGTCCAATGATTTGAGTGAGTGGAAGAGGTAAGTAAATACTTACAATTGCTTTAAATAAAACGTATTATATGCTAGTTGACTAAGCATGCGTATGTTATGAGTCTATTACTTTTTTATGTTATGAATAAATGATTTAACTAATGAATAATGATTGCATCGTATAATATGATACACCAGTACGTGCGGTATAACGGTAATGAGCTTAGTATATAGACTTGACCCTCCAGTCAAAAGATGTTTATGGTTTATAAGAGCCTTGAATTCAATGGTTGTTTGTGACCGTCACAGCTATGCTTAAATAATAGGTCACTATAGGATATACGTTTGTTAGTAGCATGGGTCACTCGAGGTCGGACTCGATCGGCTTGTAAGTGGGCGAATAGTAGCGTACAATATCCGGGGCACCGATATTATATTATAGCTATGTTTGCCAAGAGAAGGGCCGGCACTGTTCCAGCTACAGTGCCATCTGACATGTACAGTGCCAAAAATTGACTTTGTAATATTAATTTTTTTTTTTTTAATATTTTGCTTTAAAAAAAATTTTTAATATTACAAAGTCAATTTTTGGCACTGTACTTGTCAGATGGCACTGTAGCTGGAACAGTGCCGTTCCAGCTACAGTGCCAGTCCTTCTCTTGGCAAACATAGCTTATAGGTCTCTTGGGATGGCACTAACCCTACTAAAAAAGGGTTAAGAGCTTGAATAGACTATACGGAGAATAGTTATAACTTGCTATCAAGCATTATTTATTTGCATTGAAAATATTGGTAATTGTTGCTAGGATTATGCACATGTCTCTTTAAACTAAAACTATATTTTTATTGTAATAATAGAGGTAACACCTATTATATTTGTGAAAACCCATATTTATTATTCTATGATGTAAATTGTAACTCATAAGCTTATTGCACACTCAACTATTATATTTGTTTACTAAGTCGTAAATTTATGCAGTTATTTGAGGTTTAGTAGGTTGCCCGCAGTTAGAGTGAGATAGTTTGTTAGGATGAAGACGCCGAGCAAATGTCTCACATTATCGGGTTTGGTTAGTTGGTAGAATACTGTTAGAAGCACTCGATCAATAATTGATGATGCTACTAAAATATTGTGTGATTATAGAAATCTCAGATCATGTATTTTCGTTGTTCGCTTGTATTTACTCTATAATGTTAATGAGTGATTTCTCTTGCTCAGTGATTTTTCTCAGTAGTACTAACTTTGTTGGCAGAAGGCTTCATCTGCGATAATTTTTAAACTAAGGGGTCTATTTGATAAGACGTTAAACCATCAGGTGAAATCTTTAACCAACATTTGAGATCATAGCTTTAAGTAATCAGAGCCGTTCACAGATTGGCCCATTAGTCTAGTCGTCTTTACAAAGTCAGCGGGATTGGTTCACCACGTGTACGCAGTATAACACAGAAATGGAGACCAAAAAAAAAAAAACAAAACAAAAAACCCGCAATTTTCGTTAAACAAATTAATACTTTTCCAATTTCTTTCGACGCGGTATTACGTGAACTTATTTTCATATAAATGCACTTCGGTGGGCTTAAGGTGCAGAATTGTGAGTTAAGGTGTCTGAGAAAATAACTACTTCGGAGGAGTTCAGCTTGCAATGGCGGCAGACCAACTCGTGGGCTCCGAGATTCATGGATTCCATACTTTGCAAGGTAGGGACATAGATTCTACTTCATTGATTTAATTTATTTATGTATTTGGAAATGCATTTCTTGAATCAAATGCATTAGCATACTTAGTAGCACTTTGAAAGAACATTTTGCAGTGTTTTTTTTTTTTAAAGATTAAATTTTGTGTTATTAAAGCAGGGAAAAACTTTGATGTTGCTAAATAGTTAATGGAATAGAGTTGTAATTTTTTTGTAGTTGCCCTTTTTGGCTTTCATAAGAAAGAAAAGAACTTGTTCAGTAGCTTTTTGACTGGTTGATTCATCGTTTGGGAAATTCATCCACTTTCCAGTATTTTTGAAACAATAAGTGTCTTTTCAATGGGAAAGTTTTAAATCCTTCTTTGGATCCATAGACAGGGACAGAGAGATCAGGTTTGTAAACAGGGGAGTCATGAGGTTTATAACAGAAACCATAGTAATAGTGCAATTTTGAGATTTCTTGAATCAATAAGGAGGTAGATTTTCTGGCAACTTTGTGGGTGTTTAGGTTTCAACCAGATTCCCGAGTAGACATATACATAACATTGATAGAAGAATTAAACTACTTCCAAATTGAATTTGAAACACAAAGAGCTAATGAAAGGCTTTGGTCAGATGCTTTTGATCCTCAATACACAGCTTTTCACACATTTACTATTGGGGAGTTTAGTAATTTTATCTAGATAAGTAGATATGTATTCTTCTCATGCCTCTGTTTTTTTTATGGTTCCTTGTTCCATGAACAGATTTAGATATTGGGAATATTGTGAAAGACGCCGGAAGAAGATGGCTCTGCGGTGATGAAATTTATGCAATAATCTGTAATCACAAGCATTTCTGCGTCTATAGCTGTCCAGTGAATTTGCCCAAAAGTAATTACCTATTGCCTATTTCTATTAATTGTAACATGATTGCTATAATAAGGTTTAACTCTAGAATCATTGCATATGTCCTCATGCAATTTCTAAAGTTTTTTTAGCTTAATGTATTTGGAGGGAAAGGAAAGAAAGGATTTGAGGACCGTGAAAGAACGTTGGAGGAACTTATAATATATCTTTTTTCTTCTATACGTGATATAACAAGATTTCAAAAATTATTGATTTGTTATGTTCTAGTCCTTAACATTCTTTATTTTGAAGTTTTACACCCTTGCCCTTTCTTATCAGTCTTGTCAGAAAGCCTAGGTGCTCACCTGGTGAATCTTGTGGTTGTACCTATTTGCTACATGTGATAGCATTCAAAGCATTTGCAACTCACATTGGATATGCTTCAGGCATATTTTTATATCTCAAAGTAGTTAATATTAATACAGAATGGTTATGGATTTGTAGCTCTTATATATTACAACTGAAAACGAAGAAGCACTCACAAAAAAAAAAAAAAAAAAAAAAAAAACGAAGAAGCATATTTCTTGCATAAGTTTGATGAAGTTTACATATATTTTACAAGGCTTCTTCCTCAGTAGGTAGATGATATCAGTTACTAATGATATTGTTATATGTTCTATTTTGGCTGTTAAATGTGACAGGTGGCGCTATTTTACTTTTTGACTGTAAGAGGCAAAGGTACTTCAGGCAGGATGGTCATAACTGGAAGAAGAAAAAGGATGGCAAGACTGTCAATGAATCTAATGAACGCTTAAAAGTGAGGTTCTCCCAATTTCTAATATGTAATAGTGGCATCAACTTGTGTATATGCAACTAATGGTACCTGAGTGAGTTGTGTTTTTACAATATGCACTTCTTGATACAGGCAGACAAATACATTGATATGTCAGGTACATGTATAATCAAATCTGATTACCTAAAAAGTAGGAGATGATATGTAATCAAAATGATTTGATTACAATCATACATTCTAACACTACATATGCATGCATCATATCTATATTTATCTATGTATCTATCTATACATGCATGTATGCACCCCCAGAAATTCAATTTAATGTTTTTCGTTTCTGTGCTTTGTTTAATTCTTGTATGTGCCTGTTAATTGCAACGGCATGTTTTGGGCATATTATTTTCACCTGTGCATAGATGTAATGATCTTGTGGCTCAATTTGCTGTAGTATGAGCTCCAATGTTGCTGGTGTTGATTTGATTTCTGGAACCTTGATTAGATTTACCCTATTAATTGACGATTCATAGTCAAGGTTATATAAATTTCATTAGGTTATAAAAGGTTCTTTCCATTTGGAAAATTCTGTTTTAATGAGGCTCCCTTTGCATGCCCTTTCATGGTTCAGGTTGGTAATCAAGTAAGGATCCAAGTATGCTATGTGCATGGCCAATATAACCCGACCTTTGCTCGCAGGTGTTACAGGCTTCTTGACAAGTATGTAACGGTTAAGCTTTATGTCAATCTTAAAGTCCAACAACTGCAGCTATATCTTAATAATATAGAAGATAATTTTTTCCTAAAGTAATTTGATCTATGATTTTAGTAATACTTTTTTGTTTCAGGAACCCAGAACAAGACATAGTCCTTGTTCATTATCGTGAACTAAAGGAGGAATCTGGCGATAAGCATGTATATTATGCTGGCGGCAAAGACTTTTTAGGTGATATTAATTGAACTTTATATAAATTGAATTGTATAATGTTTTCATACAGAAGTGGCTTATTTTGTTTTAGTACACATACTGGTAATTTTGAGTTTAGAGAGGTCATAAGAAGATACATTCTTCATTTACTTTTATAGTTATTCTCATTACGCTAGACAATTAGTACCTGGATTTACAAGTTTAGTTAAACAACTGTTATCTCAATTTATTGTTAGTACTAGTGCACGTTGTCAATACTCTAACTGTACCTTTTTCTTGAAAATGGATATACAATGTTCAAACCCTTTGCTTTTCAAAGAATCAACAGGGCTTGGTGACAATTTAACGGTCCAGAATCACGAATGGAGGCGTCATGAGATTTATCCAATGAAACGGGATGAACTCCTACTTATAAATGATTCTAACAACTCAACTGCACCTAAAGAAGGTAAATAATTAGATGCTATCTGTGGCAGAGCCAGTGGCTAGACAGAAAACAATTCACACTCAATATTCACCTCTTTTTGGCAGATGAAGTTTCAAGCTTTGATCAATCAAATCAAATTGAGGTAAATGACTACTCATATGATGTAAGTAGAATCATTCATAGTCTAGAGTTCTTCCTATATTGTTTTTTTTTTTTTCCTTCCATAAGAACCTTCTCTTTTTCAATGGAAGAGCTTTTTCCCTCATCTTGAATCCTTTTCATCTCCTTCTTGGTTCACCTTTGATGTATGCTTTGCAGAAAGTGAACGATTGATTTTAGACTATGGTATCTTAATGTGCCACAATTTTTAGCTTTCTTTTCTGTACAATGTTGTACAAATTCTTATTTCTATTGTTTCCTCGCATGTGGGTCTCTTTGGATTGTTGTTCACGGTTGGTAAATGATGTTGCAGAAGAAGAGACAGCGAGAGGATGTGAACGCCCAGCCAGAAGGGAGTGGTTCTGAGGATAAGCGTAGGAGGTTTCCTACTTTCTGGGAGTAAGAGTGACTTACTTAATACAAGCTTTGATTTTTTTTGTTAGTTTCTGTTGTTGGTAGTAGAATATTGAGCGTGAATGGAGGTGGGTTATGCTTGTTTTGTGAAAATTGTTGATGCATGTCATGTATTGTTGTGATATAAGATTGAAATGTTCTGAGGAAGTGGAGATATGGAGTAAAATGAACTAGTTTGGTAATAGCTGAACTATGTTTGCTTGTTTAGTGGGAATTTTCCTTCAATGTGTCTTTCCCATGCGGAATTTGATTGCTGCTGGCTTGATATTGTGGAGATTTGATGCCAATGGTCTTTGGACCAAATGGCATCTCCTTGTCCCATATGGTTGCATGAGTTGGACAATTGATGTTGTTTTCAGTTTCTAGAATGGGATATGGGTGTTATAAAGTCTAGGGGAAGATAGTAGAAATTGGTTTCTAATTGAATAATAACTCTTTTGAATCTGGTTAGTGAAAATCGCTTTTCCTTGTAAATATGAAAAAATGATTTTAGAATTGTCATTCAAAAAAAAGTATGAAGTGGATGTATATTTGATATAAAGAAGTTTAGTGTATTTGATGAGGTATACTGGACCAAACTGATGACAGTTTTTCCCATAAATTTGATTTGTAATGATTTTGTTCATGCTATTCAGTGTGGTCTGCGAATTTAAGAAGAGGCAATCAGTCCAGAATTTTCTAGAGCCAATTCTAGAATCCGTGATTCGTAGAGTGGTAAGTTTATGATCTTAGATTAATTTATTTCTGATAATTGGTTCTACAGTTTTATATTGAAGTCACTTCTTTATTCTGTGCATGTTGATTCACCGAATCATAATGCTGTATTTTAGTGAGACTATTTTAAGATTCTATGAAATTAAAATAAGGCATTTGAAAAGCATTTAAACAGCATGAAACAGTAAGAAATGATACTCTGGTGATTTGGATATATAATCCTATTAATATATTGACTGACTATTAGTATCTGTTCCGAAATATATTTGTCACAGTATTCATTGATTATTGTATAATTGGTCAATACTCATTGATGTTTATTTATGTATTTACAGGTCAACGAGGTATTTGAAAAGCATTTAGACAACATGAAACAGTAAGAAATGAAGGGTTGTTATGTTAACTACCCTTGGCGATAAGATTAGATAGATGACATCGTTTGCAATTCTTTTCAGGAATTGTGGGAATGAGGCAACTACTTCCGAGTCAAGAAGCTTAGATGTGAACTTCACTGACAACCTCTCTCCCCCAGTATTTTCTGGAGCTGAAATTGAAGGAGAAGGTTGCTCTAACATACAAGTAGCTTTGGTTGATGCTCATATTGATCAACAACCTCTCTCTTATGACGGGGAGGCCTTAGCCAATGTTCATTACCCGGCTAGCTTTCCCTGGACAGAGAGCCCTCCCAAGTTTTTGGCTTCTGGCGAGATTGGTGAATTTGATTATACCCAACAGTGTGCAGCTTCTCCAGATACCTTTTCTGTTTTGGATGAGCATGGCTTGGACAATTTGGACAATATGGGTCTCAGATATGACCAGGCTTTGAGTTTCCCAGACGAAGTCACCAGCTCCCTACCTTTGTGTGATGAGGATCATCCGCAATTTATCGATACTGCTATTTACTTTGAGAACCTCGAGTTAGAATCATCCTGGGAACTACAGTGTGCCGTCGACAACTTCCTGTCGGCGGCTCGTTCTACAGCTGTTGCTCAGATGAGATGGACAAAGGTATTCAGCGTGTTTAAGTGGTTCTCACTTCAGAAGGCTGTAATTGTTAAAAAAAAGGATATATTATATATAAAAAAATAAAAATAAAAGAGAGATAGATTGCTGCCCATTTAATTTTGCATGCAGTTGTAGTGAGACGAGTTGGAGGTCTAGCTTTTTAGATGTGTTTGGAAGTGTGCCCTAAACTTCAATGTATATTAGACATATATAATTGCTTATTGTTCGATCGTGTATATGTAACTGGGTATTTCATTTGATAAGATTATAACACGTTAATTATAAAGTTGGAACACGACAAGAACATTAAGAGTGTACATGTGGGCGGATGTTAATAGAGATCAGCAACCATCTCTTTCAGCGAAAGAAAAGTTTATACATCTATCTTTTGTATTATATTTTGAAAATAATCTCTCTTGTATGATAGTGAGATTTGGGTGTATTGGGGCTTTAGGATTTGAGTGATTTTCTCTCTACTATTTTTGTTCTTCATCTTTTGATAATAGATTTTTTTTAGGTCGTTTCCGCTAACGAATGTAAGCTTGTTAAGCCGAACCACTTAAATCTTTGTGTCGTGTGATTGTTTATCTTTGTTATTCTGCATTCTTCGTATTTTTCGCATCTCACGGATCTTAGGAAATAGGATTAATTTCCCAACACTATCCACATATACGGATGCGAATAACGGTTTTAACGTATGCGGACGCGAGTACATACCTTTTATATATAATATATATTTTATATATTATTAAACATCAAAATTTTGGATTAGATATATGTTATGTTTATGGTATTTTAGGTTTTTTTTTTTTTTTCTTCACAATTCACTCACTCACTTGGAAAATACGGCAAAAGTAGTGTAATAAAAGCAGTGAATGCTATTGGAGGAAAAGTCTCTGCAAGTATTTCCTTGGTTTCTAGGCAAAAACCGAAAGTTGACGAGATATGAGGTAGCAGTAAAGGCAACCACCCACACCTGTAAACCAACCATTTATAGACAAATAAGACGGATATATCATATACGACTGATATTGAAGCGTGAAAGCTAAATTCTAAAGCTAAATTATGCCTTGAGCTTTAGAATATTGCAGCTGGATTCAGGGGATTGGATAGGTCCCCCTCAAGGAATAGCAGGGTACCCCAATCCTTGCACATACTATATTAGGAGAGTTGACATTGTTACTTGTAAATGATTGATGGATAATAGTGAGAATCGGAATCTTTCTGTATTTTCGTTTAAAATTCTTGAATGTTATTTTTAATTAAATTATTCCAATTTTATTATCCTAGTATGAAACTTGGTGAGATACAACTAAATTAGCAATTTAAAAAAAAAAAAAAATGTTTAATACGCTAAAATGTCGAAATTTGAATCATTTACCTAAAAATTGGGTGGACTTTTAAGAACTTTTCTATAGAGTTATCCTTAAAATGTCTAAACCATTTTAAATGGTAGAGACGTCAAAGTTCAAACTCATAACTTTTGACTCTGATACGATGTTAACTCATTACTTGTCATAAATGCTTATAAACTTTTAACGCATGTTTTAGATTGGGTTGAAAAATAGAGTTTTTAAAGTCAAAAATAATTTTTTATAAAAAATTTTATTTTTAAACTTTTTTTTAAAGTGCTTTATGATCATTTTTAAAGTAAAAAAAACAGTATTTTAAATTTTTTTACCAAATAAGTAAACTTTTTGTAACTCTTATTAATGATTTACCAAATACAACCGCGGCCAGCTTATTCATGATTTTTGACGTCTACCTCTTCTCTCTCTCTCTCTCCCCCTGTCCTCTCTTAGTCTTCATTGACCATGGCCGAGGTCCATAGCCGTCATCCATGACCAAGACTTTTGTGGGCTCGGAGATTGAGAGAAAGAAAGGAAAGAGAACGTGGAGAGGAAGAGAGACGAGAGAGAGGGAAATGGGATATTTCTCGTTTAAAAAATGACAAAAAATTAACCAAATTTTTAGATTGAAACATGACGAAAGCTTAGATCTTAAAATAAAAATAATAAAAACCAATCTCAAAATGAATGGAAAAACGCTCTACAAGCACTTGAGGTATTTTTTATTAAATCCTTCCTTAAGATTATTCTATCATTCTATCTTTAAGCTTAAAATTGTTTTATCTACCTTCCTTTAAATTTATATCGGTGTTGTCACATTCTACCCAATTAGAAGACGACATGAGTTCCATTTAATAAAAGAATATTTTTTTAAAAAAAAAAAAAAAAAAACTTCTTCTATTGTTAAAAGAAAAAAAAAAAAAAAAAAAAAAAAAGGTGGTCTAAACCACCCCAGTGGCATTGGGGGGTGGTTTTGCCACCCTCTTTGGCTCTTCTGAGGTGGTTCGAATCTTTTGTAGTGGTTTAGCCACTCTCTATTCGGCCAAAAGGGGTGGCCGAGATTGCTCCCAAAAGCTTGGGATAGTTTGGCCCCCCCTTCTTTTTCTAAAAAATAATAATAATAATTTTCTTTATCTTTTTTATATTTATATTTAAAATTGTCTTTTTATGTTTATATTTTTCTTTATTATTTTTTATTAAAGGAGACATAAGTTGCATTTTGATAGAGTATAACGTGCTAGCACCAGTAGAAATTTAATGGAAAGTGGACGATTTAATTTATTCAGGTGGTGTTTGGCAAAGGTGGTGAGGTTGCCTAGACACTGTAGGGTGTCGGTATATCTGCCTTTAATAAAATGAGCTGGCTGAACCTGATGTAGAATTACCGTATTAACCTTTAGTTTCTTTCTTTTTGTTTTTCACCGCTCTCGATTACCCTCCATCTCCCTCACTTTCTTTCCTCCCTGTCTTCTCACAGCTGTGAATTTCACATTCTCACTCTCTGCTCTCACAGCCTCTCACCCTCTCCACACTCTCTCCGCTTGCTCTGTTCTAAGTTTTTTGTTCACCGCCTACTCTGTTTCTTGGGTATTTGGAAGAAGGTTTCCAAGCTCACAGCTGTGAATTTCACATTCTTTCACTGCCATGTCTTCAAAGGCCAGGACTACGAGGCACCTTTTCTTTTCCATTCTTTGTGTTTTCATTGAAATTTTTCTGTGTTGAGTATTGTGGCTGTGGGTTAGTTTTTCTGGGGTTTTGCAGAAGAGTGGTGATTCTTTGAATGATATTTTTGTGTTGTTGTTCTGCGATTATGGGTAATTCCATTTTTGTGCCTGAGATCTTTGGGTTTTTCTTGATTTTTGTTTCTCGGTAAGTTTTACCTAGGCCAACATTTTCTTCTTTTTTGTAATCCCAGATTACTCTGATGGACATGAAGCTAGCGGGGATGGGGACGACGCCTAGTTTGGTGTTTGGCAAGGGAATTTTCTAGAGAAAACAAAATCCTGCTGATTTCAGGATGCTCACGCACATGGGGACGCCTGGTTCTGTCGGTGGGCAAGGGGAAAAGCTGGCTAGCGCGGGGGGAGACGCCTGGGCTGATACGTGGGGGGAAGCTGGCTAGCGCAGGGGGGGGACGCGTGTGACCTGATAGTGTGGGGGGGGGGGGGGGGGGGGGAGTGCCTGGGCTAATCAAAGGGATTTTCTGTGGAAAAAAATTCAATAACGGGGGCAATATGGTTGAAAAGGTGATAAATTTTGAGGAGAAAAAATTGATGTAGTCGGTCAACGGTTCAATGATAAACAGTATCTGGGTTTAGCCTTTTACCAAACAGAGCCCAATAACCATTCTAACCTTAGGGCTACTGATTGAACGAGTGCTTTTGTTGCAGGTCTCATGCGGAAAAGGTCCAAACGAGTGTAGTGATCAAACCTCTTGGGTCTCGCTTGAATGGGGTCCAAATTAATGATATACCAAACGAGTCTCTCTATTGCTAACCTCGTTTGAGCAGAGTCCAAAAGAAATGCCGAACAAGCTTCACAAACTTTGTTTTATCACGTATCTTGTTTGGACGAGAAGCGTTAGAGAACCAAAGAGTTAAACTAAAAAAAAATTTTAAACTGACGTGGCATTTTAAGATTGGAGAGAGTGGCAGACACGGGAGAGAGAAATGCTTTTTTTTTTTTTTTTTTTTTTTAATTTAGAAACTCTTGTCACGTTAGTTTGAAAATGTTTTTAGGTTCAACTCTTTGGCTCTTTAACACTTTTCTATTTGAACATACCTCGAAGAACATTTAGACATGCATCCTGGAAAATTTATTTTTCTCACAAAAATCTTCCCTAGTTAAAGCCACTTCTAACACTTCAAAAGCTCCTCATTAGCTCCATACAATACTTATGCATTGAACATGCACATAAAAATTCCAACTTTCTACGTGAAACTTCCATTTTAGGGAAAACTTTAGTTTTTTTTATTAACATCATAACTTCCAAATTCTCAGCATGCCACAATAATACTTCAATATATATAAGTGACTACATTAATTACTACTATAACTTTTAATAGCTATATAGTTCAGAAAGGGTGTAGTCATTACCTATGTAGCCAATTCCTCCAAGAATGTGGTACCTCAAGTGATTACTAGGTTAAGTTGGAGGGTTAATAAATTTACTAGGTTCAATATGGTTTATTGGAAGTGAGAATTTTGGACTTTTGATTTTAACCAAATATTTGATGGGGAACCACCAAACGTTCGACCTGCTACTAGATCCGTTGAATAATACCATAGAACTTTTGACGACCAACCCTACATACTGCATCTTTCTTGTACTGCACAACACAGGAATGTACCCCAAGTCCCCATTGACCTGTTGAGAGTTGACGCTTATTATTATTTTTTTTTTTAAAAAAAAGGATATTTCCTAGCTTCCGCGTTTTTACTCGTCGCAATTTTATTAAAACCGGACCAATTGTTAATTATAATGTACTAGCTCAGAGATCATCTATATTCTATGGTATTGATTTTCTGGCCTGATTTTGGAGGGTTGAAGGTAAAGAATTTTTGCTCAGTTAACTGTTTGTGAGGAGTTCAGCTTGTCAGAGGTTTACTAATGGCGGCAGACCAACTCGACGGCTCCGAGATTCATGGGTTCCATACTTTGAAAGGTACGGAAATAAATTCTACTTCATTGATTTAATTTATTTATGTATTTGGAAATGCATTTCTTGAAGCAGAAGCATTAACATACTTAGTAGAACTTTGGTAGAACAGTTTGCAGTGATTTTTTAAGATCAAATTTTGTGTTAATAAAGCGGGGAAGCTTTTTGATGTTGCTAACTTTTTTCCTTTTTTTTTTTTGGCTTTCGTTAGCAAGAAAAGAACTTGTTCAGTAGGTTTTTGACTGGTTGATTCATCCTTTGGGAAGTTCATCCACTTTCCAGTATTTTTGAAACAAAGAGAGTGTCTTTTGAATGGGAAAATTGTACATCATCTTTCTTTGGATCCATGGATAGGGACAGAGAGATCAGGTTTGTAAACAGGAGAGTCGTGAGGTTTTTGTTTTACCATAGTAATTAATAGGTACAATTTGGAGATTTTCTGGCAACTTTGATTGGTTTTGGCCAGATGCTTTTGATAAGCTGGCTGCACGGGATTGAACTTCAATGCTATTGGGCCGATGCTAAATTGACTAATAATAAGGCTGGCCCCATGCACATCTTTCACACATTATTTACTGTTATAGTAGATAAGTATTATTCTCATGCCCTCTGTTTTTTTATGGTTCCTTGTTCCGTGAACAGATTTAGATGTTGGGAAAATTGTGAACGACGCTGGAGGAAGATGGCTCAGCGGTCATGAAATTCATGCAATACTCCATAATCACAAGCATTTCTGCGTCTATAGCAATCCAGTTAACTTGCCCAAAAGTAATTACCTATTGCCTATTTCTATTAATTGTAACATGATTGCTTTAATAAGGTTCAACTCTAGAATCATTGCATATGTCCTCATGCAATTTCTAAAGTTTTTTTTTTTTTTTTTTTTTCTTCTTTAACTCACAATATAGCTTAATGTATTTGGAGGGAAAGGAAAGTAATGATTTGAGGACCATGAAAGAATGTTGGAGGAGCTTATAATACGTCTTTTTTCGTCTATACGTTATATAACAAGATTTCAAAAATTATTGATTTGTTATGTTCTAATACTTAACATGCTTTATTTTGAAGTAATTTACACCCTTACCCTTTCTTATAAGTCTTATCAGAAAGCCTAGGTGCTCACCTCGAAGCATTTGCAATTCATATTGGATATTCTTCAGGCATATGTAATATCTCGAAGTACTTAATATTAATACAAAATGGTTATGGATTTGTAGCTCTTATACATAAGTTTGATGAAGTTTACATATATTTTACAAAGCTTTATTCTCACTAGGTAGATGACATCAGTTACCATTGATATTGTTGTAAGGTCTATTTTGGCTGCTAAATGCAACAGGTGGTGCTATTTTACTTTTTGACCGTAAGAGGCTTAGGAACTTCAGGAAGGATGGTCATAACTGGAAGAAGAAAAAAGATGGGAAGAATGTCAATGAATCCCATGAATGCTTAAAAGTGAGGTTCTCCCAATTCTGATATGCTATAGTGGCATCAACTTATGTATATGCAAGTAATATACGTGAGTGAGTAATTTGTGTTTTTAAAATATGCACTTCCTGATACAAGCAGACAAATACACATACATATGCAAATGCATCATACCTATATCTATCTATTTTTGCATACAAGCAGACAAATACACAGATATGTCAGGTATACATACATATGCATATGCATCATACCTATATCTATCTATATTTCCATGTTTAACCCCAGAAGTTCAATTTAATGTTTCTCCTTTCTGTGCTTTGTTTAATTCTTGCATGTATCTGCATGTTTTGGGCATTTTCTTTTCGCCTGAGTATGGATATAATGATGTTGTGGCTTAATTTGCTGTATTATGAGCTCCAATTCATTGTTAAGGTTACATAAATTTCGTTTGGTTATACAAGGTTCTTTCCATTTGGCAAATTCTGTTTCAATGAGGTTCCCTTTGCATGCCATTTCATGGTTCAGGTTGGTAATGAAGAAAGGATCCATGTATACTATGTGCATGGCCAAGATAACCCGAACTTTGCTCGCAGGTGTTACTGGCTTCTTGACAAGTATGTAATGGTTAAGCTTTATGTCAATCTTTAAGTCCAACAACTGGCCAGCTATACCTTAAGAATATAGAAGATAATTTTTTTCCATAGGTAATTTTATCTATGATTTTATTGTTACTTTTTTGTTTCAGGAACCCAGAACGAGACATAGTCCTTGTTCATTATCGTGAACTAAAGGAGAAATCTGGCGATAAGCATGTATATTATGCTGGCGACAAAGACTTTTTAGGTGATATTACTTGAACTTTATATAAATTGAATTCTATAATTAATGTTTTCATACAGAAGTGACTTATTTTGTTTTAGTACACATACTGGTAATTTTGAGTTTAAAGAGGTCATAAGATGATACATTCTTCATTTAATATTATAGTTATTCTCATTATTAGGGATGTACAAGCAGTTGTGATTAGCGATTATTGGCTAAAACTGCTAACCACAACTGCTTAAAGCGGTTAGTGGTTATTTTATAACCGGCGGTTAGCGGTTATTCAAACCAATAACCGACGGTTTTATAACCGCTTTTTTTATATGGCATTTTGGGCTTTTTGAGGTGTTTTAGACCTTTTTGTGCCTATTGTTTGGGCTTATTTTAAATATTTTTTTTATCAAAGTGTTCAAAAAGACAATGAATATGATGAAATCAATCCTTAACTCGTATTTAAAACAACACCGTTTTGAAGTTTAACACAAAAACTGCATCGTTTTAATGTTATATTTTTAATATAAAATATATAATATGTTTATATTATTATATAAAGGGTAAAGGGTTAACGGTTATTAACCGCTTTTCCCTATTCCTAAAACTGCTAACCGTCCCGCCCTAAGCGGTTAGCAGTTACAGGGTGGTTATAGCCACCCCGTTTGTACACCCCCACTCATTATGCTAGCCAATTAGTACCTGGATCTACAAGTTTAGTTAAACAACTGCTATCTCAATTTATTGTTATTATTAGTACACGATGTCAATACTCTTAACTATACCTTTTTATTGGAAATTGATATACAAAACTGTACCTTTTTATTGGAAATTGATATACAATATTCAAACCCTTTGCTTTCCAAAGAATCAACAGCGCTTGGTGACAATTTAACCGTCCAGAATCATGAATGGAGGCGTCATGAGATTAATCCAATGGAACGGGATGAGCTCCCACCGACAAATGATTCTAACAACTCAACTGCACCTAAAGAAGGTAAATAATTAGATGGTATCTACAGTAGAGCCAGTGGCTAGACAGAAAACAATTCACACTCAATATTTTACCTTCATTTCGACAGATGAAGTTTCAAGCTTCGATCAATCAAATCAAATTGAGGCCAATGACTCCTTATATGATGTAAGTAGAATCATTCATATTTTAGAGTTCTCCCTATATATTTTTTTGTCCTTCCACATAAGAACCTTTTCCTTTTCATCTTCTTCTTGGTACACCTTTGATGTATGCTGTGCAGAAAGTGAATGATTGATTTTAGATGGTATCTTAATGTGCCTCAGTTTTAGCTTCTTTTTTTTTTCTGTACATATGGTACAAATTCTTATTGTTATTGTTGCTTCGCATGTGGGTCTCTTTGGATATTGTTGTTCACGGTTGGCTCCAACATCCGCCATATTGTGTTGTGGGTGGTGCTGGGCTTAGATGATGTCGCAGAGGAAGAGACGGCGAGAGGATGTGAAGGCCCAGCCAGAAGGGAGTGGTTCTAAGGATAAGCGTAGGAGGTTTCCTACTTTCTGGAAGTAAGAGGACTTATTTAATACAAGCTCTGACTTTTGTTGTTAGTTTCTGTTGGCTGGATTTTCCAGCAAGATACACTCCAAGTGCAGTAGATTAAACAAGGGAAACACAAGAGAATAAGAAGAACAACTTGCTGCAGAAATTCTGCAGAAAATGAGTAAAGGCAAGAGAAAAATAGGGGAAAAAACAGGGGAGAGGAAGAACAATTTTCTGCAAAGTGACTCGGCTCTTTCTTCTATTTTTTTTCTTCTTCTTTCTTACATTACACTTTTTCTGCAGCTACACCATACAAAAGACAAGAGAAGCCTTTTACAAAATAAGTTCGAGAACCACACACGTGGGTTCACAATACACACATTTTCACCTACTACAAACTAGAGTTTAATAAACACAACCAAAGTAAATATTTAACTAAAATAACACATTAATTTGTAACATTCTCCCCCTTAATATGCTATTCTTGAACTCCTAGTGCTTCTCTGAATTGCTGGAATTTCTCCTTTGGCAGTGCTTTGGTGTAAATGTCAGCTACTTGCTCCTCTGACCTGCAAAATTTCAGCTCCACTTCACCTTCTTCAATAGCTTCTCTAATGAAATAATGCTTGATTGCAATGTGTCTGGTCCTGCTATAGTAAACTGAATTCTTTGCCATTACAGCTTGTTCTTGCTTCTCACCAATATCTTCAAGTATTCTTCTCAACCAAATTGCTTGAGATGTGGCTAATGTTGATGAAACATATTCAGCTTTTGCTGAAGATTGAGCAACTGATTGTTGCTTCTTTGAGGACCAAGAAAACACACCTGATCCAAGTGAAAAAGCATAACCTAAGGTGCTTTTCATATCATCAACACAGCCACCCCAATCATTATCACAAAAGCCAAGCAACTTCACCATAGAATTTCTTCAATACCTTATTCCATAACTTGTGGTGCCTTGAATGTATCTAAGCACCATTTTTGCTGCTGCAAAATGAAAATGGCTTGGATAATGCATGAACCTTGATAGCAAACTTTCTGCAAACATAATATCAGGCCTTGTGGCAGTGAGATATAGCAAGTTTCCAACCAAACTTCTATAAAGAGTAGCATCCACTTTTTTTCCTCCATCTTCCTTCTTCAATTTTTCATTTACTGCAAGGGGTGTAGCCATTGGTTTGTAACCAACCATTCTGAATTTTCTTAGAATTTTTTCAGCATACATTCTTTGTGAAATGAACACCTCTTCTTTGTCTTGATACACCTCAATACCAAGAAAGTAATGTAGCAGCCCCATATCCTTCATCTCATACTTGTTCACCATATCTTTCTTGAATTCTTCAATCATTTTAGCATTGCTTCCGGTTTATATCAAATCATCAACATATAATGCAACAATAAGCAAATCAACATTACCTTGATGTTTTACATACAAGGTTGGCTCACTCTTGCTCCTTTTGAAACCATTCTCATTGAAGTAATTGTCAATATGGCTATACCATGCTTTAGGAGCTTGTTTTAGCCCATATAGAGCTTTTCTTAGCGTATACATTGTCTCTTCTTCACCTTGGATGACAAATCCTTGAGGTTGTTCAACATACACCTCTTCTTTCAACTCTCCATTCAAAAATGTTGATTTGACATCAAGTTGGTACAATAACCAACCCTTTTGAGCTGCTAAAGAAATTAGGGCTCTCACTGTATCCAAGCGAGCTACTGGAGCAAAAGTTTCATGAAAATCAACTTCGGGTTGCTGTGAGTATCCTTTTGCAACTAGCCTTGCTTTGTTTCTTTGAACCGACCCATCTACATTGTACTTCACTTTGTAAATCCATTTCACACCAATGATTTCTTTGTCTTGAGGCCTATCAACCAACTTCCATGTTCTGTTTTTCTCAATAACTTCAATTTCATCTTCCATAGCTTTTCTCCAACTCTCTTCTTTCATTGCTTCTTCAAAGCTTTCAGGTTCAACAACACAAAAATTGCACCTTGCATAAATATCATCCAAATTCCTCAATCTCATTGGACTTGAGCTTGGAGAAGTTGAGCTTGAGCTTGGAGATGATGGTGAGCTTGGTGATGGAGTCGAACTTGATGATGGGTGAGTGCTATCATCATTGCTTGCACTTCCTTGGGCTGGACTTTGCTGTAAAACAGTCACCGGAACCAATTATTCTTCAACTTGGCCTTGCTCCCAATTCCATTTAGCTTTCTCATCAAATAAGACATCTCGGCTGATGATTACTTTGTTGGTTTTCAAGTTGTACAGCCTGTAGCCCTTTGACATTGAGCTATATCCAACAAATATACACTTCTCGCTTCTTTCATCCAGCTTGTATCTTTTCTCCTTTGGAATTTGAACATAGTAAATACAACCAAACACTTTGAGATGCTTGATTGATGGCTTTCTTCCACTCCAAGCTTCAAATGGTGTTTTATCCCACACGGCCTTGGTTGGACATATATTCATCAAATAAACAGCTGTGTATACAGCTTCAGCTCAAAATGCTTTTGGTAAGCCTTTTTCATGCAACATAGACTTGGCCATCTCCATGACAGTTTGATTCTTCCTCTCAGATACCCCATTTTGTTGTGGAGTATAAGAGACTGTCAATTGCCTCTCCACACCTTCATCTTCACAAAATTTATGGAATTGATTTGAGGTATATTCCTTCCCTCTATCACTTCTCAAGACTTTAATAAAACAACTACTTTGTTTTTTAACAAGACATTTAAACTTTTTAAAGATATTATTAAACACTTCAGATTTTTGTCTCATGAAATAAACCCAAGTCATGCAACTATAATCATCAATAAAGAGAATGAAATAGCTGTTTTGAGAATAAGGAGGAGTTTGCATAGGCCCACAAACATCAGTATGCACCAACTCTAGCATCTTCTTAGCCCTCCATGCTACCCCTTTGGAAAATGGTTGTCGATGATGCTTCCCAAGAGCACAACCTTCACAAACTTCATTCTTTTCATTAATAATAGGCTTCCTTGCACCATATTTTTCTGATGTAGTAGCTTGAGACTTTGAAAATTCAGATGACCAAATCTTTTATGCCACAACCATGATTCATCAAGTACACCGGCTTTTAAAGCCATGTCTTTTGCATATTTGAAAGTGAGTGGAAAACTTCTATTTGGAGCCATTTTGACTTCAGCTACAACCAATTTTTCTTCCTTCATCATAAACTGTACAAGTACGGCCTTCAAAATGAAGAACATAATCATACTCCAGAAGTTGTCCAATGCTAAGCAAGCTTTGATCGAGCTCCGGGAACAAATAAAACTTCACAAATTTTCTTCAACCCTCTCTTGGTTTCAACTCCAACATTGCATTTTCCTTTAACATCTACCACAACACCATTTCCCTTCTTCACTTTAGAATGGAATGAAGTGTCTATGTCAACGAAAATTTCCTTCTCTGGTGTCATGTGATTGCTACAACCACTATCTAAGAACCATGCATCATTTTTCTTCTCGGAAACATGTTGACATGCATAGAACAAGTTCCCTTCACTTTCTTTGTCCTCGGTGAAATTAGCTTGTTGATTGTTCTTCAAGAATCTACAATCCTTTTGCAAGTAGCCAAACTTCTTGCAATTAAAACTTGAGGCTTTCCTTTGAACCAACAATCTTTTTCAACATGACTACTCTTCTTGCGAATATTACATCTTTGTAAAGAGCCTTCCACACTTGGTTTTCTTTCATAGTCGCCTCTACCTCTTCCTCTTGGACTTCTTCCTCTTCCTCTTCCTCTTCCTCTTGCTCTAAAACTTCTACCTCCTCTTGTTGAGTCCGCTTCACCTTGTTCATGAGTTAGTACTCGCTTTTCAGAATTTTTCGAATTATCAGTGAGCTTAGATTCAAATGCACACTCTATTGAGTTTTCGGAGTGTCGTTCCAACCTTTGCTCATGAGATTTCAATGAACCAAACAACTCTTGAACTCCTAAACTAGAGAGGTTTTTTGTTTCTTCAATTACAGCCACCATTGGATCAAATTTTTCATGCAAGCTTATCAATATTTTTCCCACAATTCTATGATCAATTATATCTTCACCATAAGCTTTCATTTGATTTACTAACTCCAAAATTCTAGTGGAATATTCTTTCACACTTTCATTTTCTTTCATTCTCCTATTTTCAAAATCTTTTCTAAGAGTTTGGAGTTTGATGGCTCTTACCTTTTTGTCTCCTTGAAATTTTTCTTGGAGAATGTCCCAAGCCTCCTTCGCTATTGTTGCTCCCATAATTCTTGGAAAAATAGTTTCTGAAACTCCTCTTTGAATCATCCCAAGAGCTCCAGCATCTTTGCTTTTGTTCTCCTTCAATTCCTTTTTTTGAGATTCAGTCAAGGTTGATGTAGATTCAGGTATTTCATATCCTGATTCTACCATGTCCCATAAATCTATAGAGACAAACAAGGTCTTCTTCTTTATATACCAGAAATCACAATTTTCACCAGAGAAAATCGGTACCTGGACATTGCTCCAATTCATGCTTGTGCTGGCCATGGATTCTCCTTCAACTTATCCTCTTCTTTCTCTTCAAATTTCTGCCCAAAACACTTCTTTGAACCAAGCTCTGATACCAAATTCTGTTGGCTGGATTTTCCAGCAAGACACACTCCAAGGGCAGTTGATTAAACAAGGGAAACACAAGAGAATAAGAAGAACAACTTGCCGCAGAAATTCTGCAGAAAATGAGTAAAGGCAAGAGAAAAACAGGGGAGAGGAAGAACAATTTTCTACAAAGTGACTCGGCTCTTTCTTCTATTTTTTTTTTCTTCTTTCTTAGATTACACTTTTTCTGCAGCTACACCATACAAAAGACAAGAGAAGCCTTTTACAAAATAAGTTCTAGAATCACACATGTGGCTTCACAATACACACATTTTCACCTACTGCAAACTAGAGTTTAATAAACACAACCAAAGTAAATATTTAACTAAAGTGACACATTAATTTGTAACAGTTTCTGTTGTTGGTAGTGGAATATTGAGTGTGAAAGGAGGTGGGTTATGCTTGTTTAGTGCAAATTGTTGATGCATGTCATGTTTTCTTGTGATATAAGATTTAAATGTTCTGAGGAAGTGGAGATATGGAGTAAATTAAACTGGTTTGGTAATAGCTGAATTGTGTCTTTCCCATGCGGAATTTGATTGCTGCTGGCTTGATATTGTGGAGATTTGATGCCAATGATCTTTGGACCAAATAGCATCTCCTGTCCCATCTGGTTGCATGAGTTGGACAATTGATGTTGTTTTCAGTTTCTAGAAACGGATATGGGTGTTATAAAGTCTAGGGGGAAATTGGTTTCTAATTGGTTTCCAGTAGAAAATGGTTTCTAATTGAAGAATTAACTCTGTTGAGACTGGTTAGTGAAAATTGCTTTTCCTTGTAAATGTGAGTGAACTTGACTCAATGTCATGAGGAAATGATTTTAGAATTGTCATTTAAAGAAAAAAGGTTATTGGAATATTCATGAGCATTAAATAAGAAATTAGGGAGTAATTGATGTTAATTTTTATTGAGTATGAAGTGGATATACATTTGATATAAAGAACTTTGGTGTAACTTCTATGTATTTGATGAGGTATACTGGACCAAACTGATGACAGTTTTCCCCATAAATTTGATTTCTAATGATTTTGTTCACACGATTCAGTGTGGTCTGGGAGGTTATGAAGATGCAATCAGTCCAGAAGTTTCCGGAGCCAATTTTAGGGCCTTTGATGCAATCAGTCCAGAATTTCCCAGAGCCAATTCTAGGGCCCTTGATTCGTAGAATGGCAAGTTTATTATCTTAGATTAATTTATTTGTGATAATAAGTTCTACAGCTTTATATTGAAGTACTTCTATTTCTGTCCATGTTGATTCACTGAAATATAATGCTGTATTTTAGCGGGACTATTTTAAGATCCTATGAACTTGATAAACACATCATTAATTTAAGATTGAAAGAAGTCATGAGTATAGACCCTTTTAAACATTGGAGACATCAGACACTACTGTGGCTTTGCAAGCTGCAGCTAACATTCACGTCAGCCCACTGTACGATGAAGCTTATGATAGTATCATTACCTCATAAATCCCAAAAGTGCCTAACTTTAAACTTTCATAACTACTTTAGGATTCTAAACATGTTGGAGCAATAATGCACTGAGACTGTGTGCCTACTGAATTTCCAATAAGTCAATTCCTAAATAATCATCTGATCTTGGAAATGCACTGCTTTTCTAGTCTACTTCTTTGTTTCCAGTAACTTTTAAATTATTGTTGCTTGTGCAGTTAAAGTTGGTCCATTCATTATTGATCTTGTTATGCAAACCAGTTTATTTTGCTGCCTTACATAATTTTTCCTTAAAAAAGATTCAGGAGTTCATTTTACCATGAAGTTTATTTTTTTGTGAAGATAAGGATTTCTTGAGCATGTGAACATTATTTTCTGATTTCACTTGTTGTGGCTCTAAGGGATCTTAGGGTTTTAGTCTTTTAGATAATATTTTGGTGCAATGAAGAAATTGTAACTAACTATTGCCAAATTGTGTTTAAGTTCTTCTTTCCGCCTGCAGTGGCCGGCTTCTAAGTTTCTAAGTTGTGGGATATGAATGTGTCTGAATATCAGTATCTGTAGATTGAAGCACGAAGCTGTCATTTCTTCCATTATCTTACAGCTGTTTGTGTTCCGAAACATATTTGTCACAGTTTTCATTGATTATTAACAACAACGAAAACATAAACAATATAAACATATTCAATGCAATATAAACATGAAAACAGAGAAATCAGAGAGAATGTTGAAGAGAAAATCTCTGTATATTGCATTTAAGTAACTTGTTCTTTGTACACTTGCAGTATATATAGCATATACAAGCTGCAATATGAATAACGAACAAGCTATTATGTACAACTGAATTAACAGAAAAATAAACTACCTTCTAACTTCTATGCCAACTGATCTTCAACTAATCAAAACTGATTCCAGCTCATCTTCTTATCTTCACTCGCTTATAGTATAATTGGCCAGTACTCATTGATTTTATGTATTTACAGGTCGAGGAGGAAGTCAAAAGAAAGCTTTTAGAGATCATGAAACAGTAAGAAATGATTCTATTGTTGATTAGGATTATTTAATTAAAGGGTTGTTAATATTGTTATGTTAACCACCCTTGGCGATAAGATTAGATAGATGACATATTTTGCAATTCTTTTCAGGAATTGTGGGAATGAGGCAAGTACATCTGGGTCAAGAAGCTTACAGGTGAACTTCACTGACAACCTCTCTCCCCCAGTTCTATTTTCTGGAGCTGGAATTGAAGGAGAAGATTGCTCTAACATACAAGAAGCTTTGGTTGATGATCATATTGATCAACAACCTCTCTCTCATGATGGGGAGGCCTTAGCCAATGTTCATTACCCGACCAGCTTGCCCTGTACAGAGAGCCCCAATGGGAGCAAGTTTTTGGCTTCTGGGGAGATTGGTGAATTTGATCATTCCCAACGCTGTGCGCTTTCTCCAGATATCTTTTCAATTGTGTGTTCTGTTGGGGGTTCTAGTGGTTTGGATGAGTGCGGCTTGCAAGATTTGAGTTTCCCAGGCTCCATGATTTGTGACACACATCCCATGACTCAAACTTTCTGTGTTGAGGATTCTCTGCAAGATCTTGATACTGACATGCACGTCGAGGACTACCTGTTGCCACCTTCTACCGCTATTACTCAGATGAGATGGACAAAGGTATTCAGCGTGCTCAACTGGTTCTCAATTCGGAAGGTTGTAATTTGTAAAAAAAAGAAACTGGGTTCGGGAAAATCACAGATACAGTAATGCGAAAAGAGAGAGAGATCGCTGCCCGTATAATTTTGTGGGCAGCTATGTGAGACAAGATGGAGGTATTAGTCATTAGAGCATCTCCAGAATGAAATATTTAGTGAAAAAAATGTAATTTTTATTTTGGGATTTTTGAGATAAATCTCTAGTTAACGCCCCCAAACAGATAACACCTTTAATGTGTTTTTTTTTTTTTTTTTTTTTTTCTCTTTCAATTTTAACTGCATAAGTTTATCGAAATAGTGTAATAGATGCTTCTGTTATCTTTTCAGCCAATTTTTTAATGTCCATTAGTTTCACGTTAGCATTTTTGCTTGATCACATTAAAATTTAATAAATTTTTCATTCCCCACCACAAAATGTCCAAAATTTCTCAGCTTCCAAGGAAACTACTCAGTCTCCAACACCATGTAAAATCTAAACACCAGATTACAGAACAAAATCCATTACTATGGAACCAAAGGTATTGATGTAGATCGGAATACTTGGGCTTCATGAGGAAGACCCATCTATATATGGGTAAAACAAGATAGCACACGGCGTGCTATGCACGCCAGTGCAAAATTTTTTTTTTTTTTTTTTTGTATTAAAATATTAAAAAAAAAAAATTTCCTTCACGGCGTGCTATGCACGCCGCGTACTCCCAATCACGTCTCTATATATACATCATTAGACTTTTAAAATCAGTATTTAAAATAGTGATTTAATATCACTTTCGGGGATAAAAGTTATATTTATAGCATTGCCCATTTAATTAATTGGAAAAAAATGTAAAATTAGTTAATGTGGTTTACAATTAGTTCCATGTGGTATCAAAATCAACTCAAAGATTTATGAAGTATGTCAAAAAAATAATTTAGTCCTTACGGTCAAATTTTGTTCACTAATTTAACTTAATCTTTTTTCTTGGAAACGGATCTACAATGTTCAAACCCTTTGCTTTTCAAAGAATCAACAGCGCTTGTAGACAATTTAAATGTCCAGAATCATGAATGGAGGCGTCATGAGATTAATCCAATGGAACGGGATGAGCTCCCACCGACAAATGATTCTAACAACTCCATTGCAGCTAAAGAAGGTAAATAATTAGATGCTATCTGCAGCAAAGCCAGTGGCTAGACAGAAAACAATTCACACTCAATATTTCACCTTTTTGGCAGATGACGTTTCAAGCTTTGATCAATCAAATCAAATTGAGGTAAATGACTCCTTATATGATGTGAGCAGAATCATTCATAGTCTAGAGTTCTTCCTATATATTTTTTTGTCCTTCCACGTAAGAACCTTTTCCTTTTCAATGTAAGAGTTTTTTCCCTCATCTTGAGTCCTTTTCATCTCCTTCTTGGTAGGCCTGTAAATGAGCCGACACACTCGACAGATCGCTCGATACCCGCTCGACTTAGCTCGACCCGAGTTCGAGCTCGACACTGTATTAACTCGCTCGTTACTGCTGAAACTCGCTCGATTAGCTAGTGACACATGCCCGACTCGCTCGAGTAAGCTCGATGGGGGCTCGTGAGTTCGACTCGTTTAAGTCGAGATCGCCCGGCTCGCCCGTGCTCGTTAAGGGATCGTGAGCTCGAATCGTTTAACTCGATAATCGCCCGGCTCGCCCGAACTCGTTAAGGGATCGTGAGCTTGACTCGTGTAGCTCGAGAATTACCCGGCTCGCCCGACTTGTTTAGGGCTCGTGAGCTCGACCCGTTTTATCATCCGATCCGACCCGACCCGACCCGACCCACACGACAATGTAACTAACAAAATAATTAAACATGTTATTAATCAATAATAATCATAACTTCAATATGTATACAATTAACTAATTAAGATGTAAGGCTATAGTGTAACTAATATTATATGGACTATGTTATTATTTATAGCCTTATAGGTTTAATGTCCATTGCCCAATTCCAAAATAATAATAATAATAATAATAATAATAATAATCATATGTTCAATGTGTGTACAATTAACTAATTAAGATATAAGGCTATAGTATAAGTGTATAACTAACATTGTATATAGTATAGACTATGTTATTATTTATAGGTTATTTATAGGTTTAATGTCCAATGTCCAATTAATTAGTTAAAAATAATAATAATAATTATCATCTCATAGGTTCAATTAATGTGTGTACAATTAATTTGATTAAGATCAAGGGTATAGTATAAGTATATAACTAAGTTAGTGTAGAGTATAGACTATATTATTATTTATAGGTTTAATGTCCAATGTCTAATTCATAAGTTAATAATAATAATAATAATCATATTAATGTGTGTACATAGCCTAGGTTCAATTAAGATCAAGGGTTACAAGGGTATAGTATAATAATAATAATCATATTCATAATAATCAATTAATCATATTAATAATAATAATAATCATATTAATGTGTGTACATAGCCTAGGTTCAATTAAGATCAAGGGTTACAAGGGTATAGTATAATAATAATAATCATATTAATGTGTGTACATAGCCTAGGTTCAATTAAGATCAAGGGTTACAAGGGTATAGTATAATATTCATAATCATATTCATAATAATCAATTAATCATATTAATAATAATAATAATCATATTAATGTGTGTACATAGCCTAGGTTCAATTAAGATCAAGGGTTACAAGGGTATAGTATAATAATAATAATCATATTCATAATAATCAATTAATCATATTAATAATAATAATAATCATATTAATGTGTGTACATAGCCTAGGTTCAATTAAGATCAAGGGTTACAAGGGTATAGTATAATAATAATAATCATATTCATAATAATCAATTAATCATATTAATAATAATAATAATCATATTAATGTGTGTACATAGCCTAGGTTCAATTAAGATCAAGGGTTACAAGGGTATAGTATAATAATAATAATCATATTCATAATAATCAATTAATCATATTAATAATATTAATAATCATATTAATGTGTGTACATAGCCTAGGTTCAATTAAGATCAAGGGTTACAAGGGTATAGTATAATAATAATAATCATATTAATGTGTGTACATAGCCTAGGTTCAATTAAGATCAAGGGTTACAAGGGTATAGTATAATATTCATAATCATATTCATAATAATCAATTAATCATATTAATAATAATAATAATCATATTAATGTGTGTACATAGCCTAGGTTCAATTAAGATCAAGGGTTACAAGGGTATAGTATAATAATAATAATCATATTAATGTGTGTACATAGCCTAGGTTCAATTAAGATCAAGGGTTACAAGGGTATAGTATAATATTCATAATCATATTCATAATAATCAATTAATCATATTAATAATAATAATAATCATATTAATGTGTGTACATAGCCTAGGTTCAATTAAGATCAAGGGTTACAAGGGTATAGTATAATAATCAATTAATCATATTAATAATATTAATAATCATATTAATCTCAAGATTCTCAACCGTTTAGTATTAATAATAATAATTAGTATTAATAATAATAATAAATTAATAATCTCAACTCTCAAGATTCTCAACCGTTTAGTATTAATAATAATGACTTAATTAGTATTAATAATAATAATAATTTCAACTCTCAAGAATCTCATTATCTCAACCGTTTAGTATTAATAATTTAAATGACTTAATTAGTATTAATAATAATAATAATCTCAACTATTGAGAAACTCAACCGTTAGGCGTTAGGTAAATTAGTATTAAATTATTAATGATAAGAATAACTATGTAGTACTACACTACTATGCACACACGGTTTCTTTAGCACTGTAGTTAATTGAACGGTTAAGATTTAATTTATATAAATTTGTATTTAATTTTAACGGTTTAGATGATTTATTGGATAACTAAAGAGACGAGCTCACCTGAAATTACCCACACTAGATTTTTATGATTATTTGAATTTTTGAAATTTTAGATATTTAATCATAGCCGTCCGATTCAATGTGATTTAATTTGAGCCGTTGGATTTAGTTAATGGAATACAGCTGTAATCCATTACGAAGGTGAGAGTTATATAGTGTTGCACATAACACTATGAGCCCACTAATCTAACGGCTTTGATTGAATGATAAAATAATGATTAACATAAATGGTCAAGATTATTTATTGGGTAATGTATCAAACCGGTTTCACCAACACACACACGCGGACGATACACTCACTCTCGAAATCTCCCCCACGCACGCACGGTCTACGGGTCTGACAACATTTATGAGAGTCTTGGTTTGCACGCAATGGACGACAGCCGTCCAATTGTTTTTGATTTAATTTCAGCCATTGGATGATTGTAGTGGACGCCAGCTGTTGGCCATTTCTCGCGTGGGATTTATTGGGTGCATCCAAATTTTCGTAAGCTTCCCCTGGATGAGATGATCGAACGACTTAAAACCTCCCATCGCACTCGAGGAATTCATCAACGGTTGTAATCTCGCACGCACGCACGGTCATCGAGACTGACAGTGTACCAGTCGTCTCGGTATGACCACAAGCCATCTCAGCCATCCAAAATTTTTGATGAAATATTGGCCGTTGGATGGGTTTAATGGAAGCCAGCTATAATCAACTTAATTGCGTGGGAATTATATGGTGTATCGCAAGCTCCGTAGGCATGGCATGAGTGCTTTGATCTAACGAGTGAAATTAAATCTTGATGATTTTTATAGAATCGACGGACTGTACTAAATAAGCACACCAGATCCAAATACAAACGGTAGCATGTGAATAATTTTTTGGTAAACTAAAGGTCTCGACACGTGGCACGCCCAAATCGAATTAAATAATTCTCTCTCCAAATCCAGCCGTTCATTTATTAAAATTTTTGATATTTTCGCAAATCTAACGGCTGGGATGTTGGGATTGAAACGGAGCGTTTCTAAAATCTAAACAAAACCAGAAACCACTAAGACACTAACCATTATTCATTAACCAGTCAAACACTCAAACTTCAAAGTTCAAACCATCAGTCTCGCAGCCTCGAGTCCTCAACAGTCGACCCTCGTCACTCTCGTCTCGTCTCTCACAGTCTCACTGACTCACCCAGTCACCCTCGTCGCTCTCCCTCTCTATCTCTCTCTTCATTCCAGTCTTTCCAGACTTCGAGAGTTCGAGTTACCAGTTTAGTTACCACTACGAGTCTACGGCAATACCAGAGAGTTGTTTCTGGTTTGACGGACTGGTTTTAGGGCTAGGTTACTAGGGTGATGGCGAGAGAGATGATCCATTGAATGCAGCCTGCTGTGAGCATTCAATGCATCTCCCATCATCGTTGGGGAGTTGAATGCACGCATTCAATCCTTCTCAACCCCCTCCCAACAACCCGTTCCTTTCAGATTCTCAATCGAGCCGTTGATGGATCATCTGATATTGATCTAATGGCGTTCTAAGCAGTCGTACTAGTTTTGTGAGAGAAACTCTCTTCAGATATCGCGTGACTCAAACCAGAAGAGGATACTAATTTTTCTCCTATACCGTCTAATCTCGCAGCCGAATCCCCCCTTTTTTTGTGTTCTTTCAATTTTTAATTTCTGTAAGTCTATTCATTCAACTGTTTGGTGACATTTTCAATTTTTCAGGTTATCTTCTCCAAGCCCTAGCTCATACCGACGGCAGAGACAAACATGATGGCTCTTGATCTGACTGTGACAGAAATGGCAATTGAGTATTGGGCTTTCTGTCATCATAGGTTTATTTTTTTATTCATTCCCAAGTCCCAACCCGGCAACCCCCCCCCCCCCCCCCAATCGCCCTTTTATACTCCGATATGAACCTATGATGCCTGCAAGTCACTCTGGTTGTTCAGTTGAATAACTTTGAACTTGTTTGCTCTGGCTTCTTGCTAAGTGCTAACAAGAGAAAAAGTTCTGACTTCTGAGAATCTGAAGAGCCTCTCTTAGTCTCTTCAGACTTCTGCAGTTCTGCATTTAAGTTATGTAACTTATGTTTTTCTCCTGAACCCTAGTTCCTAACTAGTTAAATTTTGGCAAGTTTTTTTTTTTATTTATTCCGTTTATTATGTTTTGGCTGTTTCAAAATTTGGTATTTGGTAAACTAATGTTTCTAATATCTTAATTTCAGGGAGGAAGGTCTATCGAATTTGCAAGTTACAATCCGAATTGGATTTTGGAAATTGCTTGAGCCGTGAGGTTTTTAAAAAAACATGCTATGTTAAATTTTTCTGTTTTCTGTTTATGGTTTGAATGTCTATGGATACAAATGCATTATGTTTTCTGTTTAGGGTTAGAAGTTAGAACAACTATTTCAACTTATTTTTTCTGTTTTCTGTTTAGGGTTTGAACAACTTTGAATTATGGTTTGAATTCTGTTTAGGGTTAGAACAACTATTTCAACTTATTTTTTCTGTTTTCTGTTTATGGTTTGAATGTCTATGGATACAAATGCATTATGTTTTCTGTTTAGGGTTAGAAGTTAGAACAACTATTTCAACTTATTTTTTCTGTTTTCTGTTTAGGGTTTGAACAACTTTGAATTATGGTTTGAATTCTGTTTAGGGTTAGAACAACTATTTCAACTTATTTTTTCTGTTTTCTATTTATGGTTTGAATGTCTATGGATACAAATGCATTATGTTTTCTGTTTAGGGTTAGAAGTTAGAACAACTATTTCAACTTATTTTTTCTGTTTTCTGTTTAGGGTTTGAACAACTTTGAATTATGGTTTGAATTCTGTTTAGGGTTAGAACAACTATTTCAACTTATTTTTTCTGTTTTCTGTTTATGGTTTGAATGTCTATGGATACAAATGCATTATGTTTTCTGTTTAGGGTTAGGACTTAGAAGTTAGAACAACTATTTCCAACTTATCTTTTCTGTTTTCTGTTTAGGGTTTGAACAACTATGGATACAAATGCATTCTGTTTTCTGTTTAGGGTTAGAACTTAGAACAACTATTTCCAACTTATCTTTTCTGTTTTCTGTTTAGGGTTTGAACAACTATGGATACAAATGCATTCTGTTTTCTGTTTAGGGTTAGGACTTAGAAGTTAGAACACCTATTTCCAACTTATCTTTTCTGTTTTCTGTTTAGGGTTTGAACGACTATGGATACAAATGCATTCTGTTTTCTGTTTAGGGTTAGAACTTAGAACAACTATTTCCAACTTATCTTTTCTGTTTTCTGTTTAGGGTTTGAACGACTATGGATACAAATGCATTCTGTTTTCTGTTTAGGGTTAGGATTTAGAAGTTAGAACAACTATTTCCAACTTATCTTTTCTGTTTTCTGTTTAGGGTTTGAACAACTTTGAATTATGGTTTGAATTCTGTTTAGGGTTAGAACAACTATTTCAACTTATTTTTTCTGTTTTCTGTTTAGGGTTTGAACAACTTTGAATTATTTTCCTGTCTTCTGTTTAGGGTTAGAACAACTATGAATTATTTGTGTGTAAAATTTTGCCATCTTTGAAATTTGAACATAGAAAGGTTGAAGTTGCTCATCAATTAAATTTTTTAATTAACAGTTATGGAGATTACGAGTCAGTCTATGGAATTGGAAGGTATTGAAGTTGATGTACTTGATGATACACGTACTGTGATCCCTACACCTGTATCTGTTGAGTCTGGTAGCACTGAAAATAACCCAAGCCAACCTATTAACACTGGTTGTCCTGCTGTTGTTGGTGATGGGGCTGGGGCTGGTGATGGGGCTGGGGCTGCGGCTGCGGCTGCGGCTGGGGATGGGGGCCAAGGGGCTGGGGATGGGGATGGAGATGGAAGTGGCCTGAGTGAGAATGGACAATATCAAAAGAGGGAAAGGCAAAAGACTTCCAAAATCTGGAATGACTTTGTTTCAGTTACAATAGGGGGGGTTAAAAAATCACAATGCAATTGGTGTAAGAGATTGTTTGCTGTTGGAAAATCTAGTACTACCTCAACCCTAAATAGGCATTTGACTTCATGTGTAAGATATGTTGAGTTTAGTAGTTCAAAAAAGCAAAGTACTTTGTCATTTGAGCCTAGCAGTGAGAATGATGTTGTGGGAAGTTTGACAAGTTTTAGTTACAAAGAGAGTAGGGTTAGGGAACTTGCTTCTCATATGGTGCTACTTCACGAGTACCCTTTTAATATGATGGAGCATGAACTTTTTAATAAGTTCATGAGGGCCTGCACACCCCACTGGAAAAAAATAAGCCGCGCAACCGTTAGGAATGATTGCATTACCACTTACCAAAATGAAAAAAGGAAGCTGAGAACACTTTTGAAATTGGTTGACAAGGTGAACATCACCACCGATATGTAGACCTCTTGTCAAAGAGTGTCATATATGGTGGTGACTTGCCATTTTGTGGATTCAACTTGGTGCCTCCAAAAAAGAATTTTAAATTTTTGCAATGTACCTCCTCCACATTCTGGTGTTGTGATTGCTGATGCATTAAGGGATTGTTTTTCTGATTGGGGGATAGAGGATAAAATTCATACCATTACTGTTGATAATGCTTCAGCTAATGATTCTGCAATTAGAATTATAAAAGATGATTTTGAGTTGAAGAATGCTTTGTTGGTTGGGGGTAGGTTGTTTCATGTTAGGTGTTGTGCACACATTACAAACTTGTTGGTGCAATCTGGGCTTGCTGAAATTAGGGGTATTATAGATGATGTTAGGCAGGGGATAAAATATATTGTGGCATCTGAAAGTAGGTTGAATGTGTTTAGTGAGATAGCAAAGAGATTGCATTTACCCTGTAAGAAGCTGATTTTAGATGTCCCGACACGTTGGAACAGCACCTATTTGATGTTGGACACTGCAATTAAGTTTAAAGAAGTGTTCCCTAGGTACCATAGAGTTGAGCAAGCATTTCAGTGGGTTGTAACTCCAGAACAGTGGGAAATGGTGGGTAATGTGAACCAGGTTTTGTCAGTTTTCAATGATGTAACCAATGTTGTTTCTGGTAGTGAGTACCCTACTGCAAATCTGTATTTACCTGAGGTTTGGAGGATGAAAGAAGTTTTGATGATCAAGTGTGATGATAGGAATGAGTACATGAGGTCAATGGCAAGTAGGATGATTGACAAATTTGATAAGTATTGGGGTGATAGCAATTTGTTGATGTCCATTGCTGCTGTCTTGGATCCTAGATACAAGATGAAGTTGATCAATTTTTGTTTCCCTATCATCTATCCTTTGACCGAAGCTTGTAGTTACATTAAAAATGTGTTGGCAGTTCTGAAAGAGTTATTTGAGGCGTATGTTTCTGCCCATACGGCTTGTATATTGCAAGAAACTGCCCAACTTGCCCAAGTAAATGTTCCTTCTTGTTCTTCCTCAAGTGCAATTGTTGGAGATGTGGTGTCCCAAATTTCTGAAGGTCGATCAAGGTTTGCTGACCATATAAGAAGTAGTGACATCATCCGGCCCATTAAAACAGATTTGGATGTTTATCTTGAAGAGGATGTTTACATTTGTGGTAGGAATGAGAATGGAGTATATATGGAAACAAATTTTGATGCTTTGGCATGGTGGAAATGTAATGCCTTGAAGTACCGTATATTGTCTAGAATGGCAAAGGATATCTTGGCTGTTCCCATAAGTACAGTTGCTTCTGAATCCTCCTTCAGTGCTGGTGGTAGGGTTATTGAACCTCATAGAGCATCATTATCCCCTGACACTGTTCAGATGCTCTTATGTGGTTCAGATTGGGTGAGAGCACTTCATGGCATCAAGAGAAAATCTGCTAGTGATGTAAGTTTTGTTTCCAATTTATGTATTTAGACTATTTAGAGTTTTACTAAATTTTATTTATGTATGAATTCGCCATATTAAATTTGTGTTTGTTTTTGTAGAAATTTGTTGAAGTGGAGTTGCCTACAACTACAACTTCAACTACCTGAATGTGATGTGATGCAGAATTTCAGACAGGGGAGTGTATTACTATTACAATTTACAATCTATTCCAGTCCTTTACTTCTTTAAGTCTGTAATTTGAACACTTCATTTTTGGTTTCAGTCTCCATTTGCTTATTAAGTCTGTATTTTGATAACTATGTTTTATTTTGAAATGTTTGGATTCGGTCTCCCTTTGCTTATTAAGTCTGTATTTTGTTAACTATGTTTTATTTTGAAATGTTTAAGTGCCAATGTGCCATATTGTACTTTTGTTGGAAACTCTCTTGATCATTTGAGCATGTTGAGGTAATATCTTTCTTCCTTGTTCATTTAATTGTTTTCATTTTGCAGCAAAAATTTTATTTGAAAATTTGATTATTTGGACCTCCCTTGACTCGTTTATTAAAGGTCAAAGACTTTGTGTCTTTGACTAACTAGATGCAAGGGAGTAAAAATTTGCTAACAATATTTTTGGTTTGTTTGTGTTTGCAGTGATTATTCATTCATTGGCTCCTTGTCTCCGCTTTTAAGAAACTTCGTTAAAAGCTGCCACATTTGCATATGATTGTTACTACTACTAGTTTGGTATTTTTAAGTTGTTGCATTTTATATACCTGAAAATATCTAAAAAATGTGCTTATAAATATCATATTTATTTCTTTATGCTACTGAGTTGTGATTAGTTGGATAGACATCATACACTGGTTTATGCAATTATGCAATTATGCTTATGATTCTGTGGTTGCTATCTGTTGAGAATAGTTGTGATGTACTCGTTTATAAGGCCCTAAACAGAAATAAACAGAAAAATTAGTTGAAATATTTCTGTTTATTTCTGTTTATGATTCTGTGGTTGCTATCTGTTGAGATTAGTTGTGGCTTGTCACTTGTGACTCAATTTCTAATTTGTTTTATGCTGCTGCTATCTGTTGAGATTACTTGTTTTTTTCAATTTGAAGTTTGATTTGTAAGGCCCTAATATAATTGTCTAAGCTTGTAATTTTAGGTGTTTTTAATTTCTGCTTTAATGCTATTGTAATTTTTAAGTTATATTTGTCCTGAATTTTACATTGGTGCTATTTGACAATTTGTCTTGGATAACTTGTTATAGATTTACCAGTGAATCTTACCTGATTTGTAATTGGCATTTGGAATTACCTGATTTGTAATTGGCAGTTGGAATTAACTTGAAAAATTACCTGATGCACTGGTTTATGTTACTGCTTCTGCTAGATGTTTGTGGCTTGTGACTCAATTTCTAATTTGTTTTATGCTGCTGCTATCTGTTGAGATTACTTGTTTTTTTTTCAATTTGAAGTTGTTTGATTTGTAAGGCCCGAATATAATTGTCTAAGCTTGTAATTTTAGGTGTTTTTAATTTCTGCTTTAATGCTATTGTAATTTCTAAGTTATATTTGTCCTGAATTTTACATTGGTACTAGTTGACAATTTGTCTTGGATATAACTTGTTATAGACTTATAGTGAATCTTACCTGATTTGTAATTGGCAGTTGGAATTAACTTGGAAAATTACCTGATGCACTGGTTTATGTTACTGCTTCTGCTATATGTTTTTGTCTTGTGACTCAATATCTAATTTGTTTTATGCTGCTGCTATCTGTTGAGATTACTTGTTTTCTTCAATTTTAAGTTGCTAGATTTGTAAGGCCCTAATATAATTGTCTAAGCTTGTAATTTTAGGTGTTTTTAATTTCTGCTTTAATGCTATTGTAATTTGTAAGTTATATTTGTCCTGAATTTTACATTGGTACTATTTTACATGGATTGCAGTGTGGGTGTGGGTCACGGCCAGGCTGGTCAGTGTAAACTGCAAGTGGAACACATCACACATACTGTTTCCTGATATCCTCATTTTCCATTGTTTAATTTTTATGTGCATTTACTCATCTCAGTTTTGAATACTTACTAATTACTCCAATCTTAAGTGATAAAACTCCCTTGACATCTTGCAAGGGAGTTAAAAACATCTAACACATTTTTTTTCTTCATTGAATGCAGTGTGGACAGTGGACTGGTGTGGATAGTTGGTGGCCAGGATGAAGAGTAGTCTCTTTAGATGAATTTTTGCTTTTGGTCATTTGACTCATTTCAGTCATTTATAATTTTTTCATTTTGATTTGTAATTCTTCTATTTGTAGATTAATTGGTTTTCTTCAATTTAAAGTTGCTTGATTTGTAAGGCCCTAATATAATTGTCTAAGCTTGTAATTTTAGGTGTTTTTAATTTCTGCTTTAATGCTATTGTAATTTGTAAGTTATATTTGTCCTAAATTTTGCATTGATACTATTTGACAATTTGTCTTGGATATAACTTGTTAAGTTGTTATAGTGAATCTTACCTTATTTGTAATTGGCATTTTGGAATTACCTGATTTGTAATTGGCAGTTGGAATTAACTTAGAAAATTTAAGTCTGTAAATGTGTTTTAATACAATTCTTAATTGTAGTAACGAGCCTTAAACGGGCCGAGCTACCCGTTTAAGGCTCAAAAGGCTTTCTAAACGAGCTCGAGTTCAGGCTCGGGCTCGATTTGCCATCATCAAATTTATGTCTCTATCTCGAGCTCGAGCCGAGTCGAGCTAATCGAGGGCTCGACTCGGCTCGCATATTCCCATTACCGATCCCGAGTGCGATCCCGAGCGTGCCAAATACCCTAACGAGTCGGTCTTGAGCCGGGGTTTACAAGCTCGGCTCGAGCTCGAGATCGGCTCGATTCTAGGTCTAATTAAATGAGCCGGTCCGAGTTTGCCAAAGCTCGGACCGGCTCGGCTCATTTACAGGCCTACTTCTTGGTACACCTTTGATGTATGATGTGCAGAAAGTGAACGATTGATTTTAGATGGTAAATGTGCCTCAGTTTTTAGCGTTCTTTTTTCTGTACATATGGTACAAATTCTTATTGTTATTTTTTTTTTCGCATGCGGGTCTCTTTGGATATTGTTGATTTGTTGTTCACGATTGGCTCCAACACCCGCCATATTGTGTTGTGGGTGGTGATGGGCTTAGATGATGTCGCAGAAGAAGAGACAGCGAGAGGATGTGAAGGCCCAGCCAGAAGCGAGTGGTTCTGAAGATAAGCGTAGGAGGTTTCCTACTTTCTTGAAGTAAGTGTGACTTATTTAATACAAGCATTGATTTTTTTTCGTTTGTTTCTGTTTCTGGTAGTGGAATATTGAGTGTGAATGGAGGTGGGTTATGCCTGTTTAGTGAAAATTGTTGATGCATGTCATGTATTCTTGTGATATAAGATTGAAATGTTCTGAGGAAGTGGAGATACGGAGTAAATTGAACTGGTTTGGTAATAGCTGAACTATGTTTGCTTGTTTAGTGGAAATTTTCCTTCGAACTGTATTTCCCATACGGAATTTGATTGCTGCTGGCTTGATATTGTGGAGATTTGATGGCAATGGTCTTTGGACCAAATGGCATCTCTTGTCCCATAAGGTTGCATGAGTTAGACAATTGCTGTTGTTTTCAGTTTCTTGAAAGGGATATGGGTGTAAAAAGTCTAGGGGAAGATAGTAGAAACTGGTTTCTAATTGAAGATGGTTTCGGGTAAAAAATGGTTTCTAATTGAATAATAACTCTGTTGAGTCTGTTAGTGAAAATTGCTTTTCCTTGTAAATGTGAGTGAACTTGGCTCAATGTCATGAAGAAATTATTTTTAGCATTGTCATTAAAAAAAAAAAAAAAAAAAAAAGGTGCTTGGGATTTGCATGACCATTAAATAAGAAATTAGGGAGTAATTGATGCTAATTTTTGTTGAGTATGAAGTGGATTTACATTTGATTTAAAGAACTTTGGTGTAACATCTATGTATTTTGTTAGGTTTAATTTGGTCTTATTCAATGATCAAACATTTATTTGTATTTTCCATTCATTTCCCAAGTGTCAGGGTTGAAGATTTGATGTGTTAGAAGTATTCTTTGCCTTCCTCGTTGGATGGGGCATTAGAACAGAGACGTAAAAGGAAGTTACTGTCTTCCGCATTGGATGGGGCATCAGAATGGCAATGTAACGGGAAGTTACAGCTTTCCCGTTGGATGGGCGTTAGAACAGAGACGTAACGGGAAGTTACTGCCTTCCTCGTTGGATGAACGTTAGAACGGGTAAGTAACATGACATATAGAGTTGCTCTCGGCCTTCCCCGTTAGATGGGTGTCAAAATGCGGATGTGATAGGATATACAGAGTTGCTCTCAGCCTTCCCCATTTGATGTCCCATTGGATGACCGTCATGACGGGTATTCAAATCTAGTTTATTTTGCTCTTACGTCTTAACAAGAATTAACTTCCCTTATGATGAAAAGTTTTTAAAATGTCATATCTACGATATTTTACTCTTCCCTTTCCATTTACACTCTTGAGAGTTTGGAGGTTCCTGGTGAAGAAGTTTGTGAGCTTTTACCCCGTAGAGGTGATATCCTTCATCGTTGGTTGTACCCAGTAAGAATTCGTAAAAAGCTTCGTGCTTCTAAAAGTATTTGATGAAACATGGGCAAAAGTGTTATACGCTTTTATAGTGCATTCAGGTATCATTTGTTTATACACACACCTTCATCGTTGGTTGTACCAAGTAAGAATTTTTAAAAAGCTTCGTGCTTCTAAAAATATTTATTTGATGAAACATGGGCGAAAGTGTTATATGCTTTTATAGTGCATTCAAGTATCATTTGTTATAGTTTTTGAAAACGACAATTCCTTTTGATTTTGGCCTTTACCATTGGTACTTAAAATGCCTTTAACCCTTACACACACACACACACATACACACATCTGAGCTTTTACCCCGTAGGGGTGATATCCTTCATCATTGGTTGTACCAAGTAAGAATTCTTAAAAAGCTTCGTGCTTCTAAAAATATTTGATGAAACATGGGCAAAAGTGTAATATGCGTGTATAGTTCATTCAGGTCTCATTTGTTATAGTTTTTGAAAATGACAATTCCTTTTGATTTTGGCCTTTACCATAGGTACTTAAAATGCCTTTAACCCTTATACACACACACACACACACACACACGAGAATTTAGTTAGAGTAACGCTATATGTTGGCCTTTTATTCTCTTTTTATCTCAATCTTTAGGGATAAAAGTTTTAATTATAACATTGCTCAATTAACAAAGGGTGGTGTACTCCCAGCAGCAATCACCTAAGTATTTTAATGCAGAAAACTAATGCTTTATAGGTTATAACTATCATATATGGTCTACCCAATATATTACCCCTTCTCAACAGGGTTGGCACTATCCCGAGTGACTTGTAATACAATGCCGGTGCCTCGACCATTGTACGCTACCTTCCATAACACTAGCAGCCCAACTGAGTCCGACCTCGGGTGGCCCATGCTACTAATGATGTACGTCCTGTAGTAACCCGTCTGTTAAGGCTACGCCGGTCACGAAACAACCATTGGATATAAACACACACATATTTGACCATATAATCAAGTCTATATAGTAAGTCAATGGCCATTATACTACACGTACCGATGTACCATGTCATATGATGCATCTTATCAACCAGTAATTAAAGCAGTTATCAAGTTATTACAAAAATGTAGACATGCGCATATCATTCGCGTGTTCAGTCAGCTGAAATATCGCACGTTTTTAAGGAAAGTATTCGTAAGTATTTACTTACCTCGTGTGTTCACTCGAGTCCTCCGACATCACGAATCTCTGCTATAACGAAACACGACTCATCGTTATAAGCAGTAATAGAGACTCTACGAGGCTCCATCTAACGAAAATGGCTGCTAAAAACCTTCGTACAACATATTTGGAGCTAAGGGGCGTGTGGCCTGCTCTCTGGGCGAGCGCTCACTCCCTAGGGTGAGCGTTTGGCCAGGGATTTAGGGTTCGGTCCGAAGCCTTCAAAATGTGTTTTATGCTTCTATCTAAGGCTATGGGTTGGCGATAATCCTCCGCTACGACCCACACAATCCACTGTAAAAACATTATTAAATCTCATCTTCACTTTTATCACCTCCATTTTGTTCTAAGATAATAACGTTTCCATCAAGAAAACTACTTTGGGGCACTTGTCCTTTACCATCCGGCGTAGGTCTCGAACTGTTCGAGGGTTCCCAAACCCTCTGCAATTTCAGCTCAAAAATTTCATTGCGGTCGGCGAGGCTGGAAACCAGCCCTCGCCAATCCCAAACCAACCAAAGAATCATCCACCACTCCACCTTCCTGTGCGATAGTTTTCCCTTTTTTTCCTCCCTTGGTTACATCTCCATCACCCTTTGAGCTTCGCTTCTTCTGATTGACACACAGCAGCGTCGAAGCAGGATTAGTTGAGAAGACTTGACCCGCCCTGGCCCGGCGTTTCCACTTGATAACAGGGTTTTTGTGATAGTCTGTTTCACCCCCCCCCCCCCTCATAGGTTGCATGGTCTTCCACTATTCGCTATGTTTCCTTCGAAGCCTTCACGTGATTCTCTTCACCATTGGATCCAACGGAATTAGATGAGGATAGCTTGATGCCTGCCACATGTGCTTCAGTAGTAAACTTCACTGCCGCCACATTATTAGTCTTTTTTAGGAAAGAATCTTCTACGTCAACAGTAGGGCATTCCTTATGACCGTTTGAGTGCAAGACTTCATTACCCCCCTTCTTGGTTTTTCTTACTGCCATATTTAGTGTTTCTTGTATCCCCTGCATTAATCCCTCCACTGAGACGTTAAAAGAGGAATCTGTTACAGTCCTAGAATCTTTATGGCAAAGATCCGTTGGATTGCAAGGATCACTCCCACACGTTTCGGCTCGTACTCCCTCATTAGTGCTGTGATTCACGCCACTGCTATTTGCTTTCGTAACGTCTGTCATCATCTCTACCGACGCTTTTTGGTTCTCCCGCTGATCAATGCTAGCCTTTTCCGGCAAAGATCCTCCCGTTTCAACCGTCGCATCTCACCCCTTGTATTGACTAGCCCCCACATGGTTCTCATTGTTCCTGTTAAATTGTCCAGCCGAGTGAGACTGATCTTCGTAAATGCTACGGCCATACGAGTCACTCGATCTCCCTCTATTTTCTTGGAATCTTTTGGAGGGGGAAGGAACACGCAGCCATGGTCCGTACTGAGGTTTGCTTCCTAAAGGGAGTATACTGAGACACCCTCCCCTTCCATGCTTAATAACTCCACATTTAGAACAAACACGGGGGAGCCGTTCATATTGAAAAGAGGTCCATTCCGAATTCCAATTCAAGGAATTTGTTTTGTATTTGAAATTATGTCAAAGCTCTATAAATAGAGCTATGTACTCAAATCATACATCAAGGAAATATGTAGCCTATAAGGCTTTAATGTGTGGATGTAGACTATAGCCGAACCACCTTAATCTTTGTGTCTTTCTCTCTTTCGTTCATTTTATATTATTCTGCTTTATATTTATCTTATTGTGTGTTTCTATAATTTATAGAATGAACTTAATTGCTTAACAATAGTTTATAAATCAAAAACAAAAGTAAAGTACGTTGTCTCTATTTCAAGATCATATGACATGAGTATGCAATATAAATATAATACACGATAATGAAGAGAAACACATAATAGTTTTACTCTATATGGTTTATTTCACATGTTCAACCTCTTCTTGGTAGAGTTGGCGATGTCCCAAGAGACCTGTAATACAATATCAGTGTCCCGAATCTTGTCTTATACCATCATATACTAGCAGTCCAACCTCGTGTAGCCTACACTACTAACAAAGCCGTAATGGTGACCACTAATTAAACATGGCTGGGTGTAGTAACAAAATAACCATTGTATCTAAGGCCAAACAATAAAAGTAAATCTCTTTGACTATAGGGCTAACCCTTATAATAGTAAACTTATGGTCGTTATCCCGCACATACTGATGTACCATATCATACAATGAAATTTAATTCACAGTTTTTTACATGCATGCATTTACAAACTCATCATTTTCATTATTTTGTTATTCATCAATTATTTTCCTAAAAATAGAGTCCACACCATTCTAAAATGCTTCATGTGAGTCCCAAATATGCACGCTTTGATATATATATATATATATATATATATATATATATATATATATATATATAAATTAATCATGCTTTGCAAATAAAAGTAGATAACAAGTATCCAAGTGAAATTTACTCACCTTAGTCGTAACTTTCCACCAGGTAATCTCTATGATAGTTCTCAACTTCCAAATATGTGAAAAGATCTATATTGGATCCTAATCTAGACGAAAATACCTTAAAACCTAAACAAAAGTGGAAATGGTCATTCTGGTGGATTAGTGAACGTTTGGTTACTATGTCAATTGTTCGGCCTGAGCCTCGATCGTTCAATAAGCCTACCAGACGTTTGGTGATATCGCAAAACCTCTATTTTCACCAAAGGTCCAAGTTTTTCCTAGTCTAACACAACCTAAGATTCTTCTAAGGCACTAACCACGATCCTAAACCACAGTAGCACTTCCATAGTTCCATGCATAATAAAATACGTCCATAATCAACTTACTCACCCATCATTAGTCTCATGATAAAGCTTAACACAACCCCACAAATGCAAACCCACAACCTAGATCCACAAGATAAGGTTGTCTAAATTATGAAAACAACATTCACATAAACAAGCTGAAAACATTAACCCAAACAAATTTAAGGCTAGAATATTAACACTTGAAGAAGATAAGACTAAGTTAACCTCATTCTCTATCTCTCAAACCTCCACTCTCACTCACTCTAGGGTTCTCAGGTGAAGAGGATGACCAAAATAGGAGGTATGGCCATAGAGATCTAGATGAATTTATAGACCTCTCATGGTTGGCCAATAGGGTTGAGGTGTCCAGGGTTTAAGCAAAACTGCCAAACACATGATCAAACGTTCAAGATATGACGTCGAACGTTTGGCGTCCCACTAGAATGTTCGGCAGCATTCAATTCGAACGAGCGTTCGATGTTTCAATCGAATGTTGGGCCCTACAAGAATTCCCTAAAAAGTTCTATAACTCCCATCTTATCACACTCAACTAATACCAATCTCAATTACACCAATTGTGGGATGTTTATACCAGGTTAAACATAGGGGGTATTACATCATGGCCTAGAACATAGTCCCAAGGAAGTGCATAAGGAATAAGAATTGGGTGTCGCTTCCTAAAAATTTAGGATTAACTTTGATGTATCGATTCGTGACTCTTTCTCCTTGGTGCTGCTACCAATTGAGATTCAATAGGGATTTTTTTTTTTTTTTTTTTTCTCTAAGCTGAAAAGTTGCCCCTTGGGAATCCTTGAGGGATTGAGGCAAGGGCTACTTTACTCCTATCAAACACAGTGTGGCTTAGAGCATTCATACCAGCTACCCTATATGTGTTGTAGTTCATTTTCTTAAGTTTAGGAAAAATGTCAAAAAAGTCACAAAAAGCTACCCATAGAAGAGTCTTTATATCACCTCTAAACATTAAGATCGCTACAATACAACTCAATGCATACGGTTGCATGGTAGCAATCCTTGTGCTTATTAAAATAGAAAAAATTCATTCTTTCTCCTGGATCATTAAAAAAGTAGAGAAATAAAGAACTAAATAAATAAAGAAAAGTAAAGAAATGATATTGAATTAGTGTAGGGAATGATAAAAGAAAGCTATTGTGAAATGTATGTACATAAGATAGGAAAAAGTAGTTTTAATCCTTAAATTTAAGAAAAATGACAAAGAAACTGCTAAGAATGCTCAACATCAAGTTGACAGCAGTTTGCAAGTGTCCATTTCTGTTTTTCTTAACAAAGATCTTCCATTGGATTGGCAATTGAACCCATTTATCTCAAAAGCTCGCCATCTTAATTCCATTCCAGTTTGGTTGTTCCGCAAAGTTCACTGCAATGCTAACTGATATGCACATATGACATAACCTTTTTGCTAACTAGTCGTTATATTTTCCATTTATCATTACATTAATTCCATTTCTGGAAGCATTCCCATGTTATTGGTGTACCTATTATTGATATGAACCCTCCCTGGATACCTCCTCCTGCCTTTTTGTTTTTAGATTATTATTTTTTTCCCGTTTTGGTGTTTTTTTGCATGCGAGTAAGAGAAAATGGAAAAGAAAAGGCAGAGTGTTGAATGATATACGTTAGGAGATACATATAACAGTCTTCAATAGTCATGACGATTTTTTTTTTTTTTTTTTTTTTTACATGTCACCTCAAGAGGAGAGAAAGGAATGGGATTCAAACTAGTGACATTTGTTTCATATGGCGTGGTTTCCAGCTGATTGAACTACCCCTTGGAGACCACGACGATTGAGTTAATTACACAAATATGAAAAATATAATAATAAAATTAAAGAATAATACAAAACTCAATGTCAATTAATATATAGTTAGAGATTGGGGATGGGCACTGCCAAAAACTATATATATATATTAAGCATCACTTGTACATTGGCTCATAAATGTTGTCGCTTACTAATCAGGGCACCTCCCAAGGGTTTCGCCAACTCGGATTCTATCTCCGCGTTTGATGCAAAACTTGAACTCCAACGAGGAATCTCCATCTTCTTCAACCGATTTTGATATGGGGGCCTGGAAGATAAGCACCACTGTTGATCCCATGTTGAAAGCAGCTACCTGAAAGGATGAATATAATAATTGATTCCAATATCCACAGCTGATTTTAATCTCTTATGGCTCCTACATCAATGTTTGTATACTTTTTCGAATTCGATTTGAGGCAAGGGTCAAAAGAAATTCCAGTAAATCAGAAAAACAATTGAAAATTAAATTTCTATGACCAAGAAAGGAAAAGAAAGAGAAAGGATAAGGTTCAGAAAACAATAGAACAGAAGGTAGCCTCCAACTTCATCCATGGATGTGTACTCATCAAATAATAACCACTTATTTCGTCCTCTTAAAAGCAAAATTTACCAAAAATTCAAAAAGAGGCAGTACATCTCTAACCTCATCCCCTTTCTTGAGCATCACACCAACACCTTCAGGTTCATAAATCCGTTCTTCTGGAGGATTTGAGTGCAGTAAATTCTTTCTTGGTCGATTCGTCCGAAGTTCTGGTTCAATGAAAAGCTGGCATGTGCAAGTTCACACAAACGTCAAAACAGAGGGAATACATACATGACATCAGTTACTTTGCTACTTCACTTCAAACAAATCATGATGTTTGTTTATCAAAGATGGGAGCATATTAGCCATCATGTGCCAGTCTCAAATTTCACCTGCGTAGAAAGGAATCTCATCAACTATCCCATCTCATTTTCCTTAAAAGTACATTGAATGGAAATGCCCATAATTGAGCACTTTCTGGGGCTAAAAGCCTAAAACACCATGCACTACTGGCCATTGGAATGTGTTATTTGGCCGTCTGCACATAGCTAAGGTTGTCGCTTGTGGGATTAAATTCCTAGCGGTTTCTCATTGCTGATTGGTAACCCCCACAACTGCAGAAAAGGCCTTCTATTTGGATTCTAGGAGAAAAGGGAGGAGAGGGAAAAAGAGGACAAGGGAAGTAGACATTGTATCAACTCATCATCTGCAAAGCGCCACTTACCTCAATTGACCCAATATTTGTCGCACCAATTGCAGCAATTGCCATAAACCCTTCTTTCCATAGACCTTCAAGTACAACCTGGTGACATAAGAATTACGGAGAATCTCTGAAATCCACAGAGATGGGTAAACAATAGTTCAGCCAAACATTTACAAACTAAAATTTTAATTGGCATTGGAGAATAACACAACTTCTAAACATTCATGAATAATTGGGAGGCAGATGGTTGATGGCAATGACGGATGCAAAAAGAATTTTGGCAAGAACCAGCGAATCCAGTAGCAATATTAAGTTACATCTACAAAGCAAGTCATAGGTGATGAAAAAAGTATATCAGCAGTTGATGGACCAGATAACTGTTCAAATGTGGGGAAAAGGACAATTTGATGGCACATATAACAACCAAATTATTGTGAGAGAATTTTTGGCATCATCATGCCCATTTTAGACATAATTTTTAGGTCTCATACCCCTTTTTGTAGATATTTAAATTGTTGACAATAACTTAATGCGTACCCATCATACATTATCACACAAGGAAGAAAGCAATAATAGCAAACAACAATGTTGAACTTTAAGGAATGCTCAATATAAAATGACAAATCAGATTTACCCTTTCGTTCTCAACATAAAGATTTGGGATTGTTCTTGTAGCACGCTCATTTACAGGAAATAGGCAACCTGCAAAGAAAATTAACATAGTACACAGATAACAAGGGAAAAAATCAGATTAACCATATATTAATAGAATAGGAACTAATTTGACTAAGAACATCAAGTGAAATATAGATCAATAATAAACCGGGAGAATATGTGTTTACATTATAATATTTAAATACTCTTAGTATTCTGATGGTTGGCTAAGGTTGATTCTGAATTATGATGTGCAAGCAGTCCGTTTTCTACAGCATTTGCACATCCTCATTAGATAACAATAATGCACAAAATAGTAATATTTATCCATGTTCATCCCGTCGAAAGATCTTCGTTGGCAGGGAGCACAGCAGATAGAGGGGGAATGAAGAGACTCATGACAATGAATGTCACTTGAAGACATGAATTACACTCTCTTAGAGACCAACTCCCAGAGACTTAATTGTGATTTTCATCTCCAGAAGAGATTTTCTGAAGGCCAGCATACCACCTCAGTGTTTGGCCCATGTTTTTTGCTTCTTACTATCGTATTCTTTTTTGCTATTTTTTAACACAATTGTGGTGGATTTCTCTTCTTATAAAATAAATAATAATAATAATATTATTATTATTATTATTAACTTCCAATATGAAATTATTGACAAATAAACAAATCATAAAGGAAGCTATGCAACCTAAAAATCAGTTATAAAGAACATTTAATTAACAAAAGAGAAGCATATAACACATAGCTTAGAGAACCAACTACGTAATGATAAGCATCTTTTCATGTATTCTAATGTACAAATTCCATCAATAAATAATTACCTGAAAAATGCCGGCGGACAAGGATGCTACAATCAACTGGAGAGTGTATGCGATGATAGTCTCCAGGCATCAAGTAAATTACACAGTAAAAAAGGCCTTTCATTGGACTGCAAGGTTTTAATATATAAATTAACTTGCATATCAATTCACTTTGTGGCAGCAAATAAACTTGGTTGCATTGCATATCAGCATAAAGATCAATATAAATCAATTAACAAAAGTAAAGACAAAATCACGAACTAAGTAAATTTGATGGCAAAAACAGAGAGACTTATGTACAAAATGCAGGCAATGTTGTGTTAGATCCCATTTTAAGCCAACCTAAATTTCTTAAACTGGGGAATGATTTGATGATTTCATGGAACCAAGTACCACTCACATTGAATTCATCATATATGACAGATTTAAAGTTTGGTAAGACGAACTGAATAAAGCTTGACATTTTCATTGCAAAGATTCAGAATGTGGACTCAATTCATAATTACTATTTCGAGAGAGAGAAATGCAAGAAACTACCACAACAAAATACCATTTTTGGTGTGAAAAGTTAGAATCAATACCCTCCATGGCCTTGAATCATCATCTCAGGAAAACAGATGAGTTCAAGATCACAGGAGATTTCAGAGGTGTTTTGTTAAGAGTTATTGTACTTTTGTTTCCTTGATAATGTGGTAAAGAAGACATTCCCTCTGGAGTGAGTTCTATTTTCCTGGGATACGCCCCTATGACTTTGTACAGTCTTTCTATTTGGATATAAAACTTACCTTATCACACACAAAAAAGAAAAAAAAAAGAATGGCATGAATAAAATGCCTTCAACCTTAATGGTTGAAGGTGGTTGAAGGCATTTTACAAAACAAAGTTTTCTTTCAAAAGAATGCACTCACATATTTTCAACTGAATAAACTCATTAATCCCAAGTAAATGAGGCTGATCTCATATTGCTAGTGAAAAATCACATAAGTGCACTTCATAATACTTTTTTTTATATATATAAGTGTGGGAAAACGTGTTTAATGACTTGTATTCTCTACTTGTATAGTTAGCTATTTTAGGAAATTATGTAACAGCCTGTATTCCTAGAATTAGGCTGATTTGGTTAGTGTCCTATTATATCCCATAAATCATGGGATTTGAAATAACTTACTTAGTTTTCCTTTTCTGCTGCTAGGGTTGATGTATATAGCTAACGTTTTGTGTATT